>NW_025999961.1:15406703-15454985 GCF_001458135.2 Marmota marmota marmota
TCTTTCTTGGGGGGGGGGGCGGGGGCATGCACAGCTACCAGGGATTGAACTACTGAGCCACATCCGGAGCCCTATTTTGTTTTTTATTTAGAGACAGTGTCTCACTGAGTTGCATAGGGCCTTGCTTTTGCTGAGGCTGGCTTTGAACTCTCAATTCAGCTTCAGCACCCTGAGCAGTAGGCATTACAAGAGTGAGCCTCTGTGCCTGGCTTCCTTCTCTTTTAATACTTGCATTCAATAAGATATGTTTTCCTCTAGTCATTATTTTAAATGTGTGCCACAAATTCTGGAATGCTATGCTTTTAAAATTTTCACTCTGTTTCTATGTATCTTAATATAGCTTCAGAATTTTCTTTAGTAATATAATTTAATATTTGTACATATGTTGTTTATACTCCATGCAATTGGGGCATTTCCCCCAATATTTTTCTTTTACTTACTGTTAATTTAATCTCATCGTGTTTCATAGAAATCATTGAATGATTTATTAATTTGCATTTTTACAACGTGTTTTGTGGCCCCAAATATGGCCTTAGTGAATTTCCCATATGAGTTTGATGGGAATGTGTATTCTGCTTTTGTTAGTTGAAGTAGCTTATAGATGTCAGTTATATAAAACAGTCTGGTTGTTTTTTAAAATGAACAAATCTTGACTTTATACGTCTAGTTAAAAGTTAAAGATATACAAATAAAGTTTAACTAATTGGTATGAATATACTTTGTATTCAACCAGAGATATGAACAATTGTGCTCTATATGTGTAATAAGAATTGTAATGCATTCCACTGTCATATATAAATAAAAATATTTTTTAAAGAAGCTTAGCTGATTACAAGAAGGTTTGGGATCTTCTTCTATAATCAAGTTAGAATAAATGAGAATCCTATATGGGATAGAGAAATTTGGAGAAGTTTATGCTTTCGTTTTTTTTTCTGTTCCCTCCAAGGCATGGTGGTGTACTACAGTAATGCCAGCTACTGAGGCACGCTTATTGCAAGTTCAAGACCATCACAGACTAATTAGCAAGAACCTGTCTCAAAATAAAATTTAAAAAGGGATGGGGATGTAGCGTAGTGGTAGAGTCCTAGCCTAGAATATACAAGGACCTGGGTTCAATTCCAGCACTGCCACACATACCAAAGTGCCATAACATGGAATGCAGTATGCCCTAAGTCATGTAACCTACAGTCAATTGGAAGTTATAAGTATTACACAAACACATAAGGAAACAAATGGAGGGAAAATATGTGAATAAGTTTTTGTTAATCATTTACCTGACAGACTCAATATTCTCTAGGAGTTAGAAAACACAATCTAAGGTCTAAGGGGAAAAAGTAATGGTGAAGTAATTAAGGAGGGGTATGGAAGACTCACTTGACATGCAAGCTTACAGCTCTTCATTTTAGAAGAAGAGATTCACAGCTCACCACTTTTCCTTGGAAGCACTAATCAACACCACCTCACTAAATGTAGAAGGGCATTATTGTCAGATAATGTACACTCTCATAATCAAAGTAAATTTTTTAGAAAGTGAACGTTGATATGGTGATGATAACAGCATTAAGTGAAAGATTAGACATATGTAGTTGAAAATTTCAAAGAGATAAAGTGTGAAAATGATCATTAAACACATTTATAAAGAAGATAAAGTCATAACAAAATACTATATGCATAATAGAGCACAATAAAGTAATTCTAGAGCTAAACAGTTCAGTAAGTAAAAAAAAACAACACCTGGACATTGAAAATTGACAAGTTATGCTCTCTGTGTATCATTTATTTTTAAGTTTTCTCTACTCAGAATCCTAAGACAAGATTATGTCTTGCTAATTTATAGTTTTGCTCAGTCAAGATCTAACTTTAATTTTAATATGAAATTTTTTTAAAAAAATATAATAATGAATACCATTCATTGAACAAGATTAATATCTTTGCCAATGTACAATTTTACACTGCCTTTTTGCAATTTTCAGAAAACAAGTCATAGTATTTAGTAAGATATAACCCACCTTACTCTTTAGAACTCTCTCAGGTACTTGTTTGTTTATTTTTAGATTCATGTATCATGTTCCTTGAAGATATTTTGAGATATTTGAAATCACATATAATCTTTAAAAATCAGTACTTTAAATATTGAGTCTGAATTGTTGGACTATATATTTTTATATTATAATTAATATCTTTTTTATAAAAGCCTATAATTTCTTTAAAATTTCACACATTTTAATATTTATTACAACATATTATATTTTATTTCATTCGTAAAGATTATTATAACATCCATATTATAGCTGAATTATTTTTGCTCGTGAGTAGCAATATAATTAATATCTATATTTAGTTTTTTAATCACTTTTTTTACTTCTGTAATATTCTAGAAGGAATAATGAACATTTAATTTTATGTGGAAGAATATCTTTCTATAAGCTTCAATGGTAAGCTTTGCAAAAGTTTCAACCACAGCCTTGCCAACCTCTGTAAGTTCCAATACTCACTAATTTCTGCTCATCACTAAATATAAAACAGACTTTCTAAGTACACAACATCTTAAAAAGGAACATACAAGGAAGAAAGTAAGCAAGAATATCAATATTTATTAAAGACTTAGGAATGAACATAAATTTTATGTCCAGTTTTTCAAAAAATAGAAAGTAAAAGACAACTACAAAATAAAGCCTTTGAACTTTCAAGAAAGAGAATTCCACTCTTAATAAACATGATCTAATTGAGAAAGAGAATCAGAAAGAGAATCTGCTCCTTTATGGTCATACATATTTAGGTGGTTGATGCAATATTATGATACACACACAAAAGCACACACAATGTGTAGGATAATTAAACCAATTAATACAGCTGTATCTCAATTCAGTTTCTTTATTAATACTTCCTCTGATGATTTTCATAGTCTCCATCAATTTAGCAGTAAGAAATGTAACAACATCAAATCTGATCAGTTAAACAATTCAATGCCATAAAAACTACATGTATTGTTTTTAAGTATAGTACTTATTTTTCATATCTTTAGGAATTAACATATACAATTTTTATAGTATATATAATAAAATATCCATAATGGTATAAATTATTCTGTTGCATTTTCATGTTTCTGCCACATTTATGCTTAATCTGTTATAAAATATATATGACAGCTTCCATTTCACCTGGGTGGGTTTTAAAATTCCACTTGACTACATCTGGCAAAAATATTCCAACTGAGGTATTTATCTTACCAAAGGAATGGCAGTGAACCTGAGGAATATTACAACATTAAAATCTAACCTGATTACATGTTTCAAAATGTCACTGAAATAAACAAATTGAAAATGTCCTGATCAACTTTATTTTTAGATGCAAAATTTGCCTTAAAATGTACAATTGTTAAATGTTCATTAAACATGATTGTAAAATGAATTTTGTGAGGAGAATGCTAACAAATGAGCAAAAGTGACTGTCAATGGGGAAAATTGTGATAGACTGAGACAGATGTACTCAAAATTAATGACAATATTTAAGCAGAACTAAATTATAATACCTGTCTCTCTGCACTCAAAGAATCAAGAACATTGAAAAAATCAGAATTTTTTACAGGCTAAAATATAAAAGCATTTACAAAGAGCTGATAATGTAAATTATTTTAACTGATTCTTGGAATGGTTTTTCACAACCATTTGAATGCATTACTTAGCTTCATGATGCTTTGATGCAAATTTTTGTAGTGTATATGTTTGCATTCCTTGATTACAATTGTGGTGTTTGATTTCTCATCTTCCTAACAGTTGCAGAGGCAGCCACCATGAGAGTCTATTTTTGTGTTTGTGTGTGTTTTAGAAGTAATTATTGGTATCAAAGCCAATAACTGGAATATCCTGCCTGTTAAGGACTGAACCTTATCTCCAACAAAATTCATGTTTTTAATCCCTAAGCATTAGTACCTCAGAACGTGACTGTATTGAAGACAGTCTTTAAAAATGTAATTAGGTTAAAATGAGGCCATAAGGATAGGAGTGTTCCAATTTGACCCATGTCCTTATCAGAAGAGAGTAAGTCATATACTTTCACAGAGATATGACAGTAAAGAAGCCACTTGGTTTGGTTATTTTGTCTTGATAGCTGTAGGAAACTAATGCACTGCCTTCTTTAGACTGCAAAGCCTATATTTTATACTTAACTCTGTTTGATAAAATATATAAACTACTTATTTTTACTTGAACAGAATGCTAGCTTATACATTATTTAATAAGAGAATTGCAGCAGAACATCAAGATTGGGACTTCAGCAGGACACAGTGGTGCACAACTGTAATTCCAGTGACTCGGGAAACTAAGGCAGGAGGATTGCAAGTTAAAGTCAGGTTCAAATTAGTGGAGGTCCTAAACAACTTAGTGACACCCTGTTTTAAAATTTTAAAAAGGTAGGGGGTGTCATTGGAGTAGTTAAGTGCTGAAGCTCCCCTGGGTTCAAGCCCCAAACCAAAAGGAGAGAGAGAGAGAAAGAAAAAGAAAAAAAAGAGAGAGAGAGAGAGAGGGAATATAGAATTACTTATTTTAGTTGAACACATTGAAACTGTACAATGTGATAATTTGATACACGTACACATTTGTACTCATACAGTCAATGTTGTATATTTTGAATGAAAAGATGATTTTATTCATGGTGCATATGTGCTAAATCCCAGCATCTCTGGAGGCTGAGGCAAGAGCTTCACCCAGCCTCAGCAATTTAGAGAGGCTCTAAGCAACTCAGTAAGACCTTCTCTCTAAATAAAATAGGGCAGAGGATGTGGCTCAGCGGTGGAGTGCCCCTGAGTTCAATCCCCATTCCCTCCCCCACCCAAAAATGGTTACATTAGTTCATGACAATGACAAAGCAGTTTATATCATAATTTAAAAGAAGTGCCTACAAGAGATAAGACTTTGGCAGAGTGAGTGGTCAGAGTTTCACAAGTATACTTTGAGGAATTATAATGATGTGGGGAAAATGGAGGTGTTTTAAAATACAGAGCCAAAAAGTAGAATAATGACAATCTCAAGGTTTAATATATCAAATGAAGAAGTGATGAGAAATGCATAGATCCTACAGGACTGTCTTTCAATATTTTCGTCTTCTGCAGCTCCAAGATTCGTGCACCCAAAATTGAGAAGCCAAGTCTGCCATTGATGAACTCCAGTGAGGGTGAATGCTTAGCTTCACAGTTCTTTGGGTAAAACTATTTACTAGGAAATATTGGAGCTTTGAAAACAAGAATTGAGGTGTTTTTGCAAGTGGGAGGTAAAGATAAAGTTGTTTTTTCTATGTAGATATTCAATATTTTAAAGGTGATTTTAAACCACAAAACATCACTGAATCTCACTTGCTAGTGAAAGTAACCCCTTCTCTTCTGTCTTATTCTGTTGTCAGAAATGCTACAATGAAAATATTGATTAAAGATTGTGTAAGGGCCTACAATTCTACTTATGTGCCATTCATGCCACTTCTCATCCTTTACTGACCTGTATGTGGACTCCATGTCAGCATCCCGCACTAGCAAAAACAAAACCTTATCTGGTAATATAAGGCCTAATAAAATAGTATGTTGTAATAAACAACATCTAAATCCTAGGAAATGTGAATGGAGGTAGACTCTGAGCCTCTTATACAAGGAATAAAGCCACCACCTACATTAAATATTGTTGTCAGGCCAATAATATCAATTTTTTTAAAGAGAGAGAGAGAGAGAGAGAGAGAGAGAGAGAGAATTTTAATATTTATTTTTTAGTTCTCGGCGGACACAACATTTTTTTTTTGTATGTGGTGCTGAGGATGGAACCTGGGCCGCGGGCATGCCAGGCGAGCGTGCTACCGCTTGAGCCACATCCCCAGCCCTATAATATCAATTTTGATACAGCTGTCAATTAGGGATTTAATGAATAAGCTCAAGCAAATTAATTATATCTTCCTGGATTTTGTGTTGATTCATACTTAGTGAGGTTGAGAAAATAAATTTCTAGAACTATCTTTATAGGATATAAATAAAATACATAACTATAGAAGCTTTGGATTGATCCTGTATTTTGTCAAGAATGTAACTATCTGTCCTCAACATAACCAAAGGGTGCTCCTTAAAAAATTGAGGAATATAAAGTGTTTTATTATAGATGAATGATTGTTTATGATAACCATTATAATGTCACTCTGAGCAAAAGTATGAACATATATTTTGAACAAACAGGGACATAGATTCTAGAATTTATGTGAAAATATAAAAAGGTCAAAGAAATCCTCAAATGAAGAATAAACATATTGGCAGCTTCATTATATCAAATATCAAACCTTATTTTAAAATTATAGTAATAAAATGAGTGTAGAATTATTGTGATTATAGACAATACAACCAATGGAATAAAGTAAAGAATGGAGCAACAATGCCTCATAAATCACTTGATTTATGACAAATTTGAAAAGAAATGCAATGAGGGAAAAATTGATTCAAAAAATGTTGAATATTGCTGGGCCTGTGGCACACACCTTTAATTCAGGCAAGTTTGGAGGCTGAGGCAGAAGGATGACAAGTTCAAAACCAGCCTCAACAACTTTGAGTGGCACTGAGCAACTGCATGAGATCTGGTCTCAATAAATAAATAGATAGATAGATAAATAGATAGATAGATAGATAGATAGATAGATAGATAGATAGATAGATAGATAAAGAAATGAATGTGGCAGATTTTATAGTGACAAAACCACTACCACAATTAGTATATCAAAGATGTCAGCTTCTCCCAAGAATTACCTTCAGTTTCCCTGTGGTTCAACTTTTTCCCTATTCTTTTCCCACACAATCTCTGAGATTTTTTAAAAATCACTACAGAATTTTTTCTCACCTAAAATTTCATATAAACATAATGTATTAATTTATAACTAGTATCTTACATTGAACTTTTTTGCATGTCATAATGTGTTAGATTTTTATCCAATATTTTGTTTGTTTTCCAGTTTTCCTTCTATAGTGAATGCATAGTACAATTTAATCCTTACTAGGATAATAGGTGTTTGGATGTTTCCAGATTTAGGTTGTCTTAAAAATTTTGCTATGAGCAGTTAGTTACAATTTTTGTGTAGAAATATGCTTTTTATTTGTCTATTGAATAACTTTCTAAATGCATTTTTATCACATTTCGGAGAAAGAACTGACAAGGTTAAGACAAGAAATTAAGTCCAATAGAAGACATAATTTTCCTGTCTTGAAAGAATGAGTGAATATGGTATTGATTTTTTTCTGAGGTGGAAGAAAGTAATTTGAAATGATACAATGTTCCAAATCTTGAATTTCAGATTCTTTCATATGGCCAAATAGAGATATTAAAAATTGGCATGAGTAAAGATTTTTCATTTAACAAAAATGTTGTTGGTTAGAAATTAAATGAATGAAAAGAGGGCATAGGCAAATAGAATCAATGAGGTTAAATAAAATCGGGGGCAAACAAAATATAGCCTGAAAGCAAAGACATATATTTTTTAATAAATTAAATTTTGGGGGAACATATCCATATCTATAAGTTCATAGACAGTATATGGTAGCTTAATACAACCCAAAATTCAGTAGTTGGAAAAAATATTAGATACTGCAGAAAATCTAAATAATTATTTCCTGATTCTTTACATTAAAAAACAATGGTTCTTGGACAGGATTATTAGCATAAAAACATGGAGTTATAAGAAAATAAGATGACATAGACTAGTGATGTTCACTCACACATTTTTGGTGGGAATGTTAATTAGTGCAACTATAATCAAAAGCAATATGAATGTCCCTCAAAAAAACTAGGAATGGAACCACCTATGACCTAGCTACTCAATCTTCAAAATATATCCAAAGGTTACAAAATCAGCATCCTACTGTGACACAGCCACATCAATGTTTATAGCAGCACAATTTGTAATAGTCAAGCTCTGGAGCTAAACCTAGGTGCCCTTTACCAAATGAATGGAAAAACAAAATGTGGTATATACACGATGGAGTATTAATTAGCCATAAAGAGAAATGGAATTATGACATTTACTGGTAAACAGATGGATCTGGAGACTGTCAAATGAAATAATCCAATCCAAAAAGAGAAAAGTTTAATGTTTTCTCTGATATGAAGAAACTAATCCAAAATAGGGCAGTTTCAGGGTGGAGGAGAGAATGGAAAAAAGAAAAGGAGGGGTAACTTCATCAAAGTAGAGGAACATGAGTAGAGGAGAGGAAGATGATTGAAGGGGGGAAGGAGAATATGGGAATAAAGTGATCTGAATCTGGACAAACTTTCCTATATACAGACTATATCATAGTGAATTTCAACATCAAGTACATCCATAAGACACTAATTACAAAATATATACAAAAATTGCAGAAAGACCAATTGAGTAGAGACGGGAATAGAGGGAGGGAGGAGGGAAGAGAGGAAATGCTGGGGACTAAACTAGAGCAAATTATATTCAATGCTTTTATGATCATGTCAAAATGTATCCTAACATTATTTATAGCTAAAATGAATCAAAAGAGTCATGGACTAGAAATTTCTTGTCCATGAGTCCATGAGTCCCCATTCAAAGGAAGAATCCCCCTGCTCGACTACTTCACCCTCCTCCCCTTACACTCCATCTCTCTCCCCCTCCTCATCTCCAAAGTTGATATTAGATCCATATTTTTGGATATTTTCAGGAACTGTTATGTGTTTTCTTAATTAATTTCTAAATTTCATAGAAAATTCTGTCAGATGCTATAAAAACCTTTTTCATGTGTTTCAGCATTACTTTCTTATCTCCTTTATTATAAAAAAAAATTCTGAGGTACATTTTTCATCTGTTATTCCTTCTCAGAATAAATTTCCTAAAAGAAAAAAAAAAAAAAACTATATGGCTCAAGGAGACTGTTAATTATTTTGAGTAGAATGAATTCATGATATTTACATGCCAGATGTGATTAATCTGTTTGGAAGTCTCACCATCTAAAGAGACAGGCATGCTCATATAAAGTGAGTTAATTCTAAGTCTTTATATCTTTGAAAGAAATACAAATCCTAAATTGTAATTTGAACTGTCAAATCCAATGTTTCTATTGAGTAATATGATTTATATCATTATTCTATCATTCAGGCTATCTGAAATTTCAAGCATTTTTGAGTCAATACTTTGAAACCATATCTTAATTTGACTACCATCAAAATTAAATCAAGTCGGGAGTGGTGGTTCATGTCTGTAATCCCAGCAGCTCGGGAGGCTGAGTCAGGAGAATAGAGAGTTCAAACTAGCTTCAGTCAAAGCAATGCTCTAAGCAACTCAGTGAGCCCTGTCTCTAAATAAAATACAAAATAGGGCTTGGAATGTGGCCAAGTGCCCCTGAGTCCAATCTTAGTAATCCTCTCCCCTCAAATTAAACTGATTAATTATAAAGATGACAATATTTATATCTTCTCAGAAAAATAAACCAAATGTCAACTAGACATTCTGAAGGCACATATTGCTTACTGAATATTTTTAATTTATGTGGCTGAAATATAAGGCCCAGAACAATAATGCAATTTGAAGAATAATTCATCTGAGAAGTGAGAGATATTCTGTAGATGATGTACATTAAACCAATATCTTGGCAGAATCAGGTTTTTAGGTAACAAGTACAAATTCATGTGTAGCTAATAGATTTTAGATGATATAGACAGATCTAGATAAATCACAACTATATATAACTATATGGTAGCCTCAAGAGAACATGTGACAAGGAAAAAACAAACAAACAAACAAAAAACCTTGTGAGATTTTCTGAGTGTTCAGTTACCAGATGTTAATACCAAAGCTCTATCCTCACTCACTCTAGAGTAGTTATATCCTATAAAGCTCATTCACCTAGAAAAGCTTACAAGCTACCTGGCATTCATAGTCTTTAAGATTATAAATAGACACTGTAGAATTGTAGGTTCAACACATTGCTTCCAACTTCTTGGTCCATGTAGCCTTGATAACTGCATAATTCTTGATGTTTTCCTGACTAACCACAAAGGAAGATATCTATTTGGATTATGAAATCGTCATGTTGAATCTGAATCAATGAAATTCCAATGTCAAATAATCTCTTAAAAGAGTTCATTGTGAGTCTCAAATGATAGGCATCTTGAGTGTGTAAGAGATTATAATGGGTGATAGTGTATCTTTTCCTTGCCTAGAAATGGTTCTGTCTCAGTTATGCTCACTCTTTCAGAAAGACTTGTTCATCTTGCTTGGTATAATTTTATACTAATCCTGATCTATTATTACCTCAGTTTTTGTTATGGATACTTAATGTCCAACTCACTTCAGTATTAAAGGGTTAGCATTTGTTTCTTATTTATATTGTGAAGGATCAAAACATTTAGTTGGGAATTTTGGTTCTACACCAAAATCCTATGTTTGATGTTTCCAGCCCTTATAATAGCCAATTAAAATATTTTACCTTCATGGAGTACAGTAGCAGCTTCTCTCCTAACACTGACTTTGTGTACTGACACTCCACTGAAATTGTCTGGTGAATTTGCAGCCCAGGACTCACATTCTCCTACCCAGACATGCCCATACATGTGTCCAGATTTCTAGTCCATGAGTCCCCATTCAAATGCCTCCTTAGTTAGAATTTCATCTTGGCTACGTTTTCTACTCTGGTCTAGTAACTTTTCAGTAAATAAGATATTATGAAAAAGAAAATTGCAGACCAACAGTTATCATGAACATACACCATTGAAGTTATAACAGGATATTAACAAACTGAATCTACTAACCTGTCAAAAGAAATTTTATAACATGTGTGAAAGGATATTAACATTTAAAAATCACTCCCTTTAATCCATAATGGCAACATGTCAGAAAGAAAAATCATATGATTATATTAACTGATGCAGAAAAATCTTTTGAAAAATTCAACACCTGTTCAAGATTAAATACTCTCAGCAAAATTAGGAATGGAGAGAAAAATGCCACATTTTGACAGAATCTGTCTTCAGCTGACATCATATTTAATGGTGACAAACTGGATATTTCCTTGTAAAATTTTTAACAAATATGCTGGAACAATTGTACATCCATGTGCAAACAAAGTAGTCTATAAGGGGACCTTATATTTTAACCAAAATTAACTTAAAATCAAAAGACATGAATATAAAATGAAAAGGTATAAACTTCTAAGAGTAAACATGTGAGAAAAATCTATGTGTTTGGGCTTTTTCAAATACATTTTGAATTAAAACATCAAAGTCATGCCTCATCAAAGTAAAAAATTAAGGTTTTAATTTATTAAAATTTAAAACTAGAGTTCTATGACAGACATTATTAAAATGAATTGTTAAATTATAGACCTAAACGAAAATATTTTCTAGACATAGACTAGAAGAATAACATCTCACAAATATATATGTATATATATATATATATATATATATATATATATATATTACAAATAACTCCTCAAATTAACTTTAAGAAAATGAAATCTCAATTAAACAGTAGGAAAAAATCTGAAAAAAAAAAAAAAAAACTCACCAAAAAAATACATACAGATGGCAAATGTACTTTTGGAAATATGCTTTATATGAGTTGTGAGTTACAAACTAAAACAAGATAAAACACTATATTCTATTAGAATCTACAAAATATGTAATGTAAATGGACTAAAATTTAGAAAAAAAATAATTCTCATTAATATTTGACTTAAATGTAAACTGATATGTCTACGTTGGACATGTTATCAGTTAAATACCATCTTACCAATCTATCAATGGTACTCCTACATACATATAACTTGATTTTAAAGCTGTATCCACAAATGCACTCACAAGCTTCATAAAAATTATTGTAGATGTTTTGTTTATAATTGTTAAAAGATGAAAGAAATCAGGATGTTCTCCAATAGGTAAATTATTAAATTAACTTCCATAATAGTATAAAATGGACTAATATTTGTAATATTGAAAGAGGAAATTTGAAAAGAGAAAGAAGAGGATGCTACAATAATTCAAGTAACAATGAATTAGAGTTGGATATTACAGTACAAATTCAGGTTTAGTCACAAAATACATGTGTATATATCTTCATATCTTCATAAACTTGTACTTGTGGATATGAGTTCATAAACATATTAATACATATACTTCCTTGCTCTGTCAGCTGAGCAAACGTCAGGCAATGACTCCCAAAAATCTATTAGCACACTAAGCATCAGGTCTTGATTTCTAAAACCACTGAGCAAAAAAATAAACCAGCTAGGACCCTTAGAGATATGGCTAACCCTAGGACTGGAAATATGATCTTAGAATATCTTCCAATACCAAATAAAGAAACACATGGGATTGGGTAGCAAAAATTCAAACAAACAAACAAAATGATGTCAATTGTTAAAGAGATACAGGAAAGAAACTGAAAGAGCTCCCAATAATCAAAACTGAAAAAAAAATGAGCATTTTGTCTAGTAATTTTGCTACCAATTTAAGCAAATAATACCATGAAAAAATAATATAATTAAGACTGCACATATATGAAATAAAATACATAAGACTGTTTATTCTTATACCATATTTTGCTTTATTATATTGCTTAGTCCAGATACAGTGAGGCTGAAGTAATGTAAAAGTAGCTATGTAAGGCAACAGAATAACATACAAAAGGGTGAATATAAGTGTTCCATAATAGCTAATGCTCAGTGATTATTTGACCCTAAATCTTCAAAAATATAATTATGAGGAGCATTTATTTTATATACACCAGACTATATCTTGAAATACATCTCTGAATGGTTAATAATGACCCAGGTGACATTGCTACTTGAAGGTGAATTAATTTCACTTGATGATCTCTCTTACCAGAAAAACCCTTAACTTTTGAAGACTCATCCAACTCTGGAAAAGATGTAGTCAGATGTCCTTTGGTCCTTGAAAACTGGATTTGACATGGACTGGTAATGGAAAAATTTGACTGAAAGCTCACCTTAGTTATGATAAAGATATAATAATTTAGATAAGGACATTAGAGGGAGCTATTTTCAACCAAACTGAATATGCTAAGTTGAAGGAGATTTTTTAAATTTTTATGAAAACTAAAAATAAAAATTAAAACAACAACAACAACAACAACAACAACAAAAAACAGAGAGTGGGCAGGGAGTGTAGCTCAGTGGAGCACAGAGCACATTCACCTAACCTGTGCAGAACCCTAGGATTGATTATCAGCACAATAAAAATTCAAAAAAAGTAAAGGACAGTGATTAAGTTAGCTGGTGGGTCACAGTATGAGGAAGTAGGAGATGGAGCATTATGACCAGATAAAATATGGTCAGCAATTCCATATCTGATATGCATGAACATAGTTATTTATCATGAAGACGTGTTACAATTAAGGACATTGGAAAGTTTATCTTAGAATCTAAAAAAAAATCTGCTGTATTGTTGCTTTGCATGCTGCAATAAGTGTGTCAGATTTTTTTTTTTCCTTCTTAAAACTGAGTCAAATTAAATTAGGGTAATGCCTCCTTTGTTTGGTATGTTTGATTGATGTGAACTCAAATCAGTCCTGCTGGTTAAGAAAAGTGGACAACAGAACTAAATACATGGGTATATTTCTACTCCCTAGAGGTCCAAAGACATCATGATAAATAAGAAAACTTCAACTGTAAATTTTCATTCATTCATTCATTTATTTAGTTAGTTTTATTTAAAGAGAATTGGGAACCATTATTGCACAAAGGTTGTGTAGAAACCGCAGTGGTAGAGGACTTGCCTAGTGTGAGGCCCTAGGTTTTATCTCCAGCACTACATTCTAAATATATGAACAAACAAACAAACATATAAATGTAATCGTAATCTACAGAGAAGAGTAGTATGCAAGCTTAAATGCACACAAATCTGTTTGATTCCACAAATTAAACTTGTCAATATAACCTGAATCTATGTCAAAAACTGTAGTATATCATGACACCAGAAGTTCCTTTCATGCTTTCCAGTCATTATCTTCTTCCAGAGCAAATCATTTTCTATGAACAAAATTGTTTTGCCATTGCTCCATTTTTATGAAATTTGATAATGTACAGTCTTTGTGATTATCTTCTTTAGCTTAAGCTTATTTTTATGACACTGAGTCTTACTGTTATATGGAACAACAATATTTAATACCTGTAGGTATATAATGGTCCTCACAGGAATATGCCAATATTTCTCATTTGGAAAGGCACTATTTAAAATTATTGGTTTAGGTTTTCTCAGGAAATGAGTGTTATATTTTTCTCTTACTTCAAGAACTAGAGAATAAAAGGCTTTTTTTCTGCAAAAAAAAACTGATGGTTTTGCTTCTCTTCCTTTTATTTAGGGTGCTCCACCCTTATTTAGGCTGTCAAAATTAGACTTTGTATCACCTCACAGTGATACAAAGTCTAATTTACCATTCTGTGATACAGTTGCACAGCTTAAACATATTGATATTTGGTCACACATTTTGCTTACTCAGCTGCTTTCAGCTCTTAATTATTTTTGTTGTTCTCATTGTTACTTCACTTTTGGGGAAGCCTCACATTCTTTCAGTTTGGGAAACATTTAAAAATAAATGATCCTTTCTGTGACATCTTCTTATTTTGAAATACTCTTCAGTCTATCTAGTCAACCCTGCCATAAGAAGCATAAAACTTTTAGTATTTTATAGTTGATTGTCTTGCTTTTAACCTAAGAAGCATTGCTTGGAAAGATACATAAACCATTTAATTTCAGGCATAAGTCATTTTAAATAATTTATAATGTAAATATATTATCATTTTAACATTTTCTATATTTTTTGATAAATACATCATTTTCCTATTATTACAGCAATACCTTAATGATGAATTAAAAAATGTGGCATTAAATTTATTGCTATCATCATTGTATAATCATTGTAGCACGTAAATAATAATGCCTTTCTCTTGCTATGGAAATGTTAATTCTATGAAGTCTGGCTATATATTATGCAAATTCATTTATTTTCATTTCAAAGTAAAGACAAAAATAAAACAAAAACATCCAGTAAGATTTTTTTTAAAAAGATACTAAATGTTCTTCAAACAAAACTTTGAATTTCTTATATATGATATATAAGCTGTAGTATGTTTTATTTTTTCACAAAATATTTTTAGTAAAAAGTAAATACATATGATACAAATTATATGTAACAGGGGACAGGGATATAGCTCAAGCAGTAATGTGCTTGCCTGGCATGCGCGGCACGCTGAGTACAATCCTCAGCACCACATAAAAATAAAAATAAAGTTGTTGTGTCCACCAAAAACTAAAAAAAAGAAAGTTTAAAAAAATTCTCTCTCTCTCTGTCTCTCTGTCTCTCTCTGTCTCTCTCTTAAAAAAATTATATGTAACAAAATAAAAAAATATTCACTGCTTTCAAATCTTATGCTTTTATTTTTTCAGTATTTATGGATGTTTCATTATTGCCACGGTCCGGCTGCAGCAAAATAACCGGGGGGTGAGGAGCAACTTGTGTAAATTGATACAGCAGGAGTAGGAGCCGTTTATTGTAGGACAACAGAGGTATTTATACATTTTACACAGCTTATCTTAATTAGCATAAACTAGATACATCAGTCAACCAATAAGGAATCTCCACACTTAATGGCTCGCTGGCATTACTTCACAAACCACTCCCTCTGGCAAAATGCCAGGCGCCATCCAGACTTGTTTACAGACTCTAACATTTCCCCCTTTTGTTTAATTTAAATAACGACCATAGTGGTTTTTACACAAACACCATAAATAATCTGTTATGAGCAGAAGGGGAGGATACAAAATGCCACAATACCAAGTCAATTGATGGCTCCATGCAAGAAGCCCTTGGAAAAATTATACCAGCAATGACACCGTTTGCAAAGATACCGAGTTACAATTTGTTGTAGATTACAGTTTGTCTCAGTCCAGATAAAACAGTGTCTCAATAGATTAACTCACAGTCTAGGTAAATCACAGTCCAGGTAAGTTCTGCAGGCAGCTAGCTTAAATCATAGTCCAGGTAAATTCTGCAGGCAGCTTCCTTGATCTGAAGTCTCATCCGTTTCTCAGCCGAAGTTTCCTCTGGTTCTCAGCAACACTGGAAATTCTTCCACCCTCGTCCTCATTGGCACTGGGATGAAGGCAGGAACTCTGGCAATGATGGCTAAAGAAAATCCTGTAGCATTCCACTAAGAAAACAACCTTCTGAACAATTTAGTACATTATCTCAAGGTTTTTTACATTTGAAATAAGCCTTAATAGTGCTCATTACTCATTAGCTTCCAGGTGTGGGAGAACCATTGTAGTTACTGGCCTTGGAAACTATCAAACTTGAGGGACGCAGGCCATCTTCTGCCTGCAGCATCCCGGGCAGCCCCTGATGGCCCCTGGGAGAGTCCAAGGAGTGTCCCAGACTCAAACTGCCACTGGGCACAGGAAGCAAGTGCCTGTGAGACTGTGCCTCCGGGTCAGGTTTGGATTCGGGCTTTTGGTAGTGGCATCCCGCTCCCTGGGCGGGGAAGAGCCGGCTGCCGCTCTGGCTTGAAAAGTCTTTGCTGCGCCTTGACCAGCTCCCACATGTGGCAGCCACCGTGCCCATTCACGCATCTTACAGTAACGAAAAGTATTCAGTAATAGCCTTTTGCTGCAACGTTTTTCTTGATAATCCTTCTTCTTCTGAACTTCTTTCTGACTAGAGTTCCTGGGCTCTTATCAACACATGCCCTAACTATTCTTGGTTCCACTGTGGTGCCTTCTTCCCTTAGTAATTTACTTTTCACCCCTTCCATATTTTCATCACAAAGACAATACAATACACTTAGACAAAACAAGACACAAACATACTGTATCAATCCTCTCCATTTTCTCAAAATGGCCATTTTTTCTCTCGCCCTATCTAGGGACGAGCAGATTTGCTCCTGTCCTATCTAGGGAATGGCAGTTTTTTTTTTTTTTTCGACACTTATCCCGGAGTGTCCCGGGGCTCCCCATATGGGCCACTGAATGGGCCACCATCTGCCTCAGTCCGGCTGCAGCAAAATAGCAGGGGGGTGACGAGCAACTTGTGTAGATTGATACAGCAGAAGTGGGAGCCATTTATTGTAGGACAGGAGAGGTATATATACATTCCACAGCTTATCTTAATTAGCATAAACTAGATACATCAGTCAACCAATAAGGAATCTCCACACTTAATGGCTCACTGGCATTACTTCACAAACTACTCCCTCTGGCAAAATGCCAGGCGCCATCCAGACTTGTTTACAGACTCTAACACATTATGATGATAAAAACCTTAGTGGATCATGAACTACCTTTGAGAATGACATTCTGTAGATTAAACAATTCTGGATGAACATGTTACAGCTTCTATATTCAAAATTATATGACTAAAATTGCTGGTGACAGAAATAATTGGCTGTCACCATTTGACCCAAGTGTAAACAATCAACATCCTGTTTTTTAAAAAAATAGTTATAGATGGACACAATAGTTTCATTTTGTTTATTTATTTTTATGTGTTGCTGAAGATCAAACCCAGTGCCTCACACATGCTTGGAAAGTGCTCTCACAGTAAGCTACAACTCCAGCCACAACAATAAAAATCTTGATATTAGTAAAATATCTATATTTCTGATAAAATAACTAATCAGATTTTCATTTTTTTCAGCTTTCTAATACATAATATCTATAAAGATTTGTTCAAGTGATTCACATACATGTACATAGTTTGCATGAAATCAGTAATTACATGACTTCCTTGAATTCTTTGTATCAAATTATTTATAAAACATCCATAGAATTAAAAAGCACAAATTGAAACACTTTGCTCAAATTATAAATAATTATTTAAGGAAATATTTTATCAAATATATTGTTTCTGTCTGGCTATCTATTCTAATTATTACCTTTTCTATGTCCTCCATTTCAAATAATTTAGATGTTTCAAATTCAAGTGGCTATCTGTTTAATGTTCAAAACAACATTCAGTTCAATTTAAGAACTTATATTAATTATCAATTCAGATTAACCATTTAAGTTCTAACTTTTTGAATTGGAATGAAGCATCTTATTAATACATTTAGATCTTTACATTTTAAAAAAATCTAAATTAGGAACAATATTATGTCATTTCCTTCTAATATTTGCTGGGAGAATAGCCATACAGAAGCAATAAAAGATATGAAGAGGGTAATAATTAGAACAGATGGCATGTGTATGTGGATATTATCACAAAAAGTGGGAATAACAATGGCAATGAATATCCTTGATAAAATCCAAAGCAGTTACTTTTATAAAACAATTTGTTTTAAGATATCAGATTCATACAAAATATTTGCCTACAAACACTGCCTTAGTTTGTTTTCTGTTACTATTTAAAAATACCTGTGACAGAGTAATTTTAAAGTAAAGACACTTATAGGTCACTTAAAAATGGAGACAAATTGTGAGAATTGCATAGTTAGGAAATTTGATTCTAGCGCAAACATCACAGAGGGTAGTTATACAAACCTGGATGGTATAGCCCACTATGCCTAGGCTGTATGTAATTGACCACATCTCCTAATGTTGCAAAACCATGCTGGAGGCGATTACAACACAATTGTAAGTATGTATTGTTAAGTATTTATGTACCTTAAAACATTTCATGTAGCAAACTTTCAGTATAAGTATGGTACAAAAGATAAAATAATAATGGCATAGTTGTATAGGAGACTTGCCATAAGTGGAGCTTGCAGGCCTGGAAGTTGCTCTGGGTGACAGCGAGTGAGTGGTCAGTGAGTGAGTGCAAAGACCTAGGACATAACTGAGCACCACTGTGGACTTTAGAAACACTGTACACTTTGACCACACTTAGTTTATAAAAGAATGTTTCTTTCTTCAATAATAAATTACTTTAGTATACTGTAATTTTCTTAAATTATAAACTTATGTTTAAATTTGTGATTTTCTAAAAAAATATCAGTTTAAAACACAAATATATTGAATACTATGTGAAGTATTTTCTTTGTATTCTTATTTTGAAAAAATCCATTTTAAATTAATAATTATTATTATTTTGTGAATGCTCTTACTGTAAGTTGAGATAAAAAAAATATACATGTTAGTCAAAACCAACATATCGGGATCATCACTGTCACTGACTCACCTCTACATTTTGTGCCACAGGAAGGTCAGAAGGTCAGAAGGTCTTCAGGGTCAGTGACATGTACATGCTGTCATTTCCTGGGAAATCAATGCCTTTTTCTAGAACAGTCTATGAGGGCCTGCCTAGGTTGTTCTAGACTTAACACTTTTTTAAAAAAAATAAGTAGGAGTAAAATTTAATATAATGAAAACATGTGCAACACAGTTGTTTATTTCTATACTAGACATTATGTGCTATACGAAACTGTATATGCTATACTTTCATGTAACTGGTAGTGTGGAATACACTTTGTTTACACCAGTATCACTACTAACACATGTGTTACAACATTACAACAGGTGTTACAACATCACAACAGTCGTTACATCACTAGGCAATACAAATGTTTCAGCTCCATTATGATTTTAGGAAACCACACTCGAGATCCTTCATTGACTGAAATGTGTTTAGTAGTGCATGTCTGCATGTTGACTCACAGTTGTGAAGGATAAATTCAGGGACCTAGAAGTGGCATCCACCTTGTATTGCTTTGACTCATTGTGGATCGTGAAAGGGAACAGGCATGTGCAGAAAAGAAGGGACATGAGGGGCTGCTTCACTTTGTAACCCACATCCACAATAATGAATCCTATCAAGCAAGAGTAAAAGCTCATTCTCACAAGAAAGGATTAATTATGTAATGAGCTAAATTTTATAACCATTGTGTTGCAAATGTTTTCATTATATTAAATTTTACTCCTACTTGTTTAAAAAAAAATGTTAAGCCTAGAATAACTTTCACCATCACTACATTGAGAATGAAATTTCAATACAAAAGTCTTGGTGGAGACAAACAACATCCAAATCAGAGCATACCAATCATGTGCCCTACCAGCACATACATACACACATATACACATGTGAATTGGGGTCCATCTCATGTAAAATATATAGTCATACTATCCAGTAATTCCAAAAGTCTTTAATTTATTGCAGGATCAACTGAAAAGTCCAAAGTGCAAAATCTCTTCTAAAAGTCAAGGCAATTCCTTCCTTCTGTGGGTCTATGACATTAAAAAAACAACAACAACAAAAACAAAAAGCATCTGCTTACAACATACAGTTGAGGCAAAGTTCTTAGAACATATTTCCATTCTGAAAGGAAACATATGCCAGAGGAAAGAGGTGACAGACCCCAAGAAAATCTGAAAACCAATAGGCAGACATTATGTCCTAAAACTGAAGTGTAATCTTCCACTCCCTGTGTTTCTTCCTGATCACACTGGGAAACTTTGGTCCCTAGAAAATTAGGTATCCCCACCCTATGACTTTGCTGGAAGACTCTGTACAGTAGATCTCTTGGGTTGGAGTTTCACATTCTTAATGACTCTGCCATACCATTTCGGGGTCCCAAAGGCAGTCAATCCCATTCCAATGATGGTCAGTCTAGTGGAGATATGCGATGATAGTTCAATCCCTATAGCAAACTCTTACTGGGACACACAGGAAGTTTGCTGTACTCTTTGGAGTTGTTCTTCCAGTCCTTTTGCATTCTGCATGCCTGAGCATTAACACGGTGTGGACAGAGATGCTGCCAAGTTTACACTTTGCACTCGACAGAGCTGCAAGATGAGCCGCGCCTGGGACTACTTGAGCTACTGCTGGGGCGGCTACCAGGAGCTAGGGGGCAGAGAGCTCAGCCAGCACTGGGCAGTAAACCCTTTCTGCCATTAATGTCATACCATTTTGAGCCAATGGGAGGCGCAGTGTCACTATCTCTGAGAGCCACTAGGGACATTCCCTAGTCATCCTGAAAGATAGGACAATTTCTCTTCTCTTTGTGCTAACTTATTTAGCATGTGGTTATTTGGCTGAACACGTGTACATGTTATCACTTTGTATATGGCCAGGTTGTGATATTTTTAGATTTTTATGTGCTGCATCCCTTTTAATTATAAATTTCACCTTTAAATCATTATTTTATTCCCACATCTTTGTGTGCGCACTTTAATGTAGGCACACAGAAGATTTACTGCTGGGCTGCCTAGATATTACTTCACCAGATACTGGAGTTAATCCTTCTGAATTTCGACCTTTTGCAAAGCCCCAGGACATACTTCACCCAGTCATGATTTTTGTTAACTGCATAAGTAGGTTGTCTTTTATCCCAGGTTTCAACAAATGTTCTTCATTTCTGAGGCCTCATTGGAACACTCTTTAGTATCCACATTTCTATCAGTGTTCTGGTGGGTGAGAGCTATTTCAGTCATCTCTAAGAGCTTTCAGATTTTCCCTTAGTATTCTCTGAGCCCTCAAAAGAATGGTTCCTTATGCTGTTTATGGTATTCTAGGCTTTTGCTATCTTGTTCCTTTAAACTCTTCTAACTTCTACACTTTCAGGCATCTTTTCAGTAACAATCTTACCTCTAGGTATTAAATTTTGGCTTTTTCAAAATGTTTGTTGTTGCTGTAGCAGAATATATGATACTGGGTGATTTGTAAGGAAAAAGTTTATTTGGGCTAATGATTCTGGACACCAGGAAGTTCAAAGGTAGAACAGAAATGTCTGTGACATTCTGTTTCAACTTAGGACAGAAATGGAAGGTAAAGCAGGTGTGTTTGAAGAGATAAATCAGAATGGGCTGTTTGAAGTGATAACAACTTCCTTGTGGGTAATTAAAGCAAACCCAAGAGAGTGAGAACTCACTCATGTGAAAAGGACATTGATCTCTCCTCAAAACCTCATCACCTCTGATGGTTCCCATCACATTTCCATACCATTACACTGGGCATCTGATTCAACATGAGTTTTGATCTTTTTCAACAAAATTTTAAAACGTTGTTAATGTAATTTTCTGTTTTGTTGTTCAAATCAGTCCCCTTTTGCAATGGCTACACAAATAATAGGAATGACATAAAATTCCCATTCTCTATGAAGATAGCAATTTCAATTCCAAGAGTGTGAAGAGAGTGGCACTTCCTACAGAGTAGGGGAACTACTAAGCAAGGAAAAATCATTTCCAGTTAATGCAAAATTAAGCATTTGATCTCTTGAGGTCCTCATATTATAACATTTTAAAATGTATATTTATATATAAATTAAAATAATTTTATTTTCCTTTGTACAATCATCTAAAATCATTAAATATGCAACTTTGACAAGAATAAAATTTAAACATTATTGATGATACTGTCAATGTGAGAGATTTTGAGAAACATGTGCATGTACAATCCATGATTTTATGGATTATATTAAACAGTGTTTTCTTTTTGCATTATTAATTGATAGCACAATTCAAGCATTAGTTGTAGAAGCAGAAAGAATGCTTGCCCTTTTCCCTCCAAAGGTTCTCAGAAATGAACTGACAACAGATTAGCAGGAGAAAAAGTGGTTATTTTAAAAGCCCAGGGGAAATCCCAGGACAGTGATGCAAAAAATACAGTGAGGTTCAGCTGAAACATTTCCTTCCTCATGGGGGAGGAAAAATATGGGGGTTTGTGAGAACTTATGAGCACATAATTCTTGGGGCAATGGAGGTGCCAAGTGTTCATGAGCAGTTCTCCTTAGAAGAATTCATTAGCTGGGGAGAAAGAAAAGTCTTGTGACAGTCTGTCTAGACATTGTTGCATCCTTCACTTTTCCTTCCTGCACCATGAGTTTAGTTCATGAAACTGCAGGGAGTGGACCTGAGCCATTTGTGTTTGATGGTAGAGCCAGTCTTTTAAACAGATAAGGAATAAAAATGTAAAGCCTCCTATAGCATCTACTGGTCTCCAATGGCCTTTGATTTCAGTAATAATTACAGAGGTGGCCTCACAGGGAGTGACATTTTCTGCAGTCTTCCAATGCCCTGTTAAAACACATATTGTTGTTTTAAATGTCCACTGTTCTTTACTCAAAAATCCTCAGGTCCAGTTGTGCTTCAGAAACTAAATTTTATCTTAATTTTAGAAATTAAATTCAGTTCACATTTCATGAATTTCAGAAAGCTCAAATAAGATCCCGAGCATTATTATAATCAAACACATTGATATTTACAATAAAATTGATTTTATAAGACTGTAAATTATATTTGAATTTATTTTAAAATACTATAGAATATTAGACTTATTTTAAAAGAGGTATAATTATAGACCAAAATTAGTGTAGAATATGCTATTTCTAAGAGAAGAGTTGAATAAATCCTAGACTAAGCTAGACATTTGTATCTATGTTATACATGTTAATGATCTTTGGTTGTTTGGGGATGTCTGAGAAAAAGGTAAATCATTTTTGCCATCAACATCATCATCACCATCATGTAGAGTTGAATATGTAATGATGGAAAAGAATCAAAGTCCTAATTACTGAAGCAATCCCAGATAGATAGTTTTTGTAATGATTTCCTCCAATGTCATATTTTATTTAACATAAATTTCAAAATAAGTAGCATCAAGATTAAAATAAAAATTACATGAGCAGATATTTTTATCATGTTAAAAATGTTTCTTGTCAAAGAGTTCACAATACCATGCTTGTCAACATTGCTATCTTCACACATTTCTATATTTATCCCCATTTCAGTAATTTCACAGCCTAGAAATACAGAAGCCATGCTATATAGTCACTGTGAATCATTTCATAGACGCCAGTTCTCACTAAGTTATCTTGTTCTTTCAGTCGATAAATGGACACATATGGAACAGAGATTGAAATAATGTCCTCATTAATGACACAAAATCCTTTGAAGTCTTCATTTGGCAAGTCTTTTTCAAACATTGCCAAGTGTCAGTCTGTACCAAGAATTTGCTAATGATGGCTTACTCATTACCACTTGAGTAAATGGCATTTTAACACCTTTTATGAGGGTCTGAGTCTTAGAAAACTGTTAAATGTAACAAGGACATGATTAACTAACTGTGCCAGGCCATACAGAGAAGCAATCAATCAATCAAAATGATTATGTGTGTTATTCGCGAAGCATAAAATCCTAGGTCTCAACAGTGTATCACAGACTTAAATCAGGGGAAATAAATGCTGAGAAGATTAGAGTTCACAAGATCAGAACATTACGTGTGGGGCACTTTCCTTGGAATAATACCATTTTGTATTTATACTCTTATCCCTATTTTAGATATCATTAATTTCTACAACTGATATAAAGTGATTATTTAATTCTCAGAAATATTTAGTTTGTACCTGTGCTATTATGTTTTCATTAAAAATACCTATCTAAACCACATATGTCTTTCAAAGACCTCACAGGTTGATGGTCTCTGAACATGATCTACAACATTTTGTTTTATATGCCTGAAATATTTGCATATCAAGAATAATTATAATGAATTTAGTGTCATTAAATATTTACTGGTCTTTTAATACCAATTATTTGATTTTTATATTTTATAGTTTTGAAGGGTACAGTCAGTGCAGAATTACTTCACTAGAATTCTATATGTTGTATATTTTGAGAACCAAGAATTTTGTGAGATATTTTAATGATAAATTGCCAGTATAATTATCAGCTACTTAATGACTGGAAGTTTTACTTTTCTATACTATGAACTTTTTTCTTAAATTTCTGTATTAGGCCTCTTGAATATTCATACTCATTTTCAGAGTTTTAATGATTACAGTTTATACTAGCTTATTTTATGACAAACTGTGTATTATGTCTCATAGGGTTTACTTTATTCATTAAATATTTATTCAGGCAAAACAAGGTCAAGACCTTCATTGTCCACTTTATTCAGTGTTTCTCTATTTTTTTCCATGGGCTCTTGGTCATTATCACCACTTTAGTTGACTTAAGGAAAACTTCAACAACCGAGCTCTGATTCTCAAGGTTGTAATGGGTCATGTCTGGATATACTATTATTAAGTATGACATCTTAGAGATGTACAAATGCACATTTTTTATTAGTAGTTAATTTCATGATTATAATATTTCCTCCAATAAATAAAGATAAAACTTTTACAAGAAATAATAGATTATGATTATACTCACTTCTATCCTCTAGTTTGATGCCCACAAAATAACTGAAAAATTACAGGTAGATATTCCTATCATGTTTCTATAGAGGGAAAAAAATACATTCATACTGGTTGAAACAGGAGGTAAAATAGTAAAGTAAGAAGACTGAGATAATTTGCTTTTCATTTTTTAATAAGGTACTCTATGCATATGTTTCTGGATTGGCCTATAGAATTTAATTTGTAATTAAAATAAAAATGAATATAACAGAAATCTTGAGTCATGATATTTCATGTTCTGATAATTCATTGTACTGTCTTATACATTGACAAAGAATGCATTAAATATTATCTTTCCTGGGAAAGGACTACTTCCGACTATTTGTATAACTTCTTGATATATTCATGAAAAATTCATTGATTTTTGCCCTAAAAAGATAATAGTTATTTGACCATGCAAATACAAGAACGCATGTGATGAAAGTCATTCTTATCATGAATTACTTACAGATTTTCAACAAAATAATGCAAGATCATTAAGTAAATGACAATTATGGAAAATTAAGTTAAATCCTGGACTGAGAAAAAAAGTATAAATGGCTGATCACAGTGCCCCAGTAATGTGGAGGCTGAGGCAGAAGCATTGTAAATTCGAGGCCAGCTGCAGTAATTTAGTGAGGCCCTAAGCAACTTAGGAATTCTGTCTCAAAAATAAATAAATAAATAAGATTAAAAGAGAATTAGGGATGTGGTTCAGTAGTGAAGCACCCCTAGATTAAATTCCTTGTACCCTAAATAAACAAATGAATAAATACATAAAATAAATGGACACTGCCTCTCATTAAGGACTCACATTCTTCAAGAAAGGAGGACATATATATGATTAGAAATGGCAATATCATTATTTATTGAACAACAAAACAATTGTCCAAAACCAAAGAACCATTATATGGCAGAAATATGAGTATTCAAACCAAGAGTTCTATCTTTCCATTACAACTGTGCCATTTTGTTTCCAAACAACTTTTTCAGAACAATTTAAGTACACAAAATCTCCTCGTATCATATTTTATGAGTTGTGTTTACACTGGAGTATTATGCAGTTATGAAAATCATGTTATCAGTCAACAACTGATGGCAAAAAATGAATTTAATGCCATGTATTAGAATTAGAGATAATTTATTCAAAATGATTGAAATTTTATTTAATTAAAAACATGTACATATTGACACCCTCTCAGAAATATCATTTGGAAATAAAAGTATCAAACTGGTGTTATTA
The DNA here is from genome assembly GCF_001458135.2 of Marmota marmota marmota. Lineage (NCBI taxonomy): Eukaryota > Metazoa > Chordata > Mammalia > Rodentia > Sciuridae > Marmota > Marmota marmota. The sequence continues at coordinate 15,433,067 of NW_025999961.1, forward strand.
TATTGTTGCTGAATAATGGAAGTCCCAATAATATTTTTCTTACTTTGAATTTTTCATAATTTTGATAACAACTTGGTAAAGATTATTTAAATAAAAATATGTAAATTCTTAAAGGTTTATCTGAAGAATTGTGTACCAAATATTTTATTTTTAATTTATTTTATTTTTTGTTGAATCATTATAGTTATATATTGTAATTTTGTTAATTTTGACAAAATTATACATGCATGGATTTTCCATTTCAATCTTTGTTCCCTCTCCCCTTTCCTCCTCACCTCTCCACTTCTTATTGCCTTCTTCTACTGATTATCCTTACATTCATTTACTCATTTTCTTGTTTTTTCTATATATACATTAAATTAACTGTGGTATATTTTCCTCTCCTTTCCTGTCATTTCTCCCTACCTCTTTATCTCTTTTCAACTTCTCTTACATTCCCTATACCTTGAAAATAGCCAACTACCACTCTTTTCCCTTACTTTGCTCTAGGTTCCACATATGAGAGAAAACATTAGACTCTTATTTTTCTGAATCTGTTTTATTTCATTTAGCATGGTATTCTTATTTCCATCCACTTACAGTCAATGCTATAATTTTATTCTTCTTTCTGGCTGAGAAAAAAAAAAAAACATAGCGTGTGTGTGTACACACACACACACACACACACACACACATTTTCTTAATCCATTGAAAGCAACCTATGCTTGTTCTATAATCTGGTTGTTGTGAATTGTACTGCCATAAACATTGAGCTGGCTGTATTGCTATAGGTGGCTGTATATGCTAATTTTAGATTTTCTGGATAAATAACAAAGAGTAGAATAGCTGATGATTTTATATGATGGGTCATGTGTTGATTTCATTTCTACTTTTATGAGGAATCTTCATACTGCTTTCCAATGTGGTTGTACTAATTTACAGTAACAACAATGTACAAGTGTTTCTTTTTCCCTACACTCTTGCGAGGAATTATTAGTATTTGTACTCTTGATAATTACATTCTGCATGGAGTGAGACAAAGTCTTAGTGTAGTTTTAATTTGCATTTCCCTGTTTACAAGAGATGTTGAACATTTTTTCCCCATTTATTTCTTGCCATATGGGCTGCTTCTTTTGAGAAATGTCTGTTTAGCTCTTTTCCCATACTGGACTATTTGATTTTTGGTGCTAAGTTTTTGAGTTCTTTATGTATTCAGATATTAATCCCCTGTCACAGGTATGTCTGGCAGAGTCTCTCATTCTGTAGGCTCTGTCATCATGTACTTAATCATTTCATTTGCTATGCATAGTTTTTTCATTTGATGGCATCTCTCTTGTTGATCCTTAGTTTTATTTCTTGAGCTTTAGGAACATTGTTAAAGAAATCAGTGCCTGCATTAATATGATGGAGTGTGAGGCCTATATTTCCTTCTAGTAATTGCCAAGTATGGTCAAATTCCTTAATCTCTGATCCACTTTGATTTGACTTTTGTGCAGAGTGAGAGACAGGGATCTAGTTTCATTCTTCTACACACAAATATCTAGTTTCCCATCACTGTTTGTATAAAACACACACACACAAACACACACACACACACACCAAAAAGAAGGCTATCTTTTCTCCAGCATAAATTTTTGGCACAATTGTCATGTATCAAATGGTTATAGATCAGTGCATTTGTCTCTGAGTCTTCTATTTCATTGTCTGTCCCCCATTGGCTGTCCTCCATCACCTGTCTGATGTCATCTCACTGCATACAGAGCAGTGAGAGGTCAGGGGTAGGAATTTCCCTGGCTCCTACTGCAGTGGTTGGTACCCTGGTCTCCTATCCTGTCCCATAGAAGCTGCTGGCAGGAGTTGTTCTGGGTTCCCTAACTTGAGGTCCCACTCCTTGGGGTTTTCCTCATTGCTACCCACAGTTCTACAATCAACTTTTTTATTCAACTGTCTTCAAAGTGTCTATTCCATTGGTCTTCAAGTCAATTTTGATGCCTATACCATGTTGTTTTAGTGACTATATCTCTGTAATATTCTTTGAGATCAGGTACTGTGAGGCCTCCTGCATCACTCTACTTCATCAGGATTTCTTTGGTTATACTGGGTTTATTATTCTTCCAGATGAATTGAAATACTGCTTTTTTAAATTTTATAAAGAATGTCATTGGTATTTTGATGAAGATTGCAAGGAATCTGCATTTTGCTTTTGGGTTGTATGACCATTTTTATAATATTAATGAATCTAATAGTAGGACTATAGCTTCTTTTGATTTTATTATTATTATTTTTTGTACCAGGGATTGAGTCCAGGGGTGCTTGGCCACTGAGCCACATCCACAGCAACTGTTCCCTGCCTTCTGATTTTGAGACAGGGTCTCACTAAGTTGCTTAGGGCCTCACTAAGTTGCTGAGGCTGGCTTTGAAATTGTGATTCTCCTTCCTCAGCCTCCTGATCCACTGGGATAAAAAGCATGCACCATCATGCCTGGCAGATTATAGCTTCTTAGATGAAGAGAAAATAGAGTTGGAAGTCAAGAGAAAACTTTAAATATTGAAAACATGAACTCAGGAGGGGTGGAAGACAGATAACAGATGATGGCTATGAAGAATGAGGAGTAAAACAATAACAAAATAATTAAATTAAGAAAGACAGAGAGGGAATTGAAGAATTTAGTTTTTAGGTGGAAGACAGAGTGAGTGAAGAAGAGATAATAACAGGGGAAAAAAGCAAGTTATGAACAAACAATATGAGTTTGAAACAAGTCAAACCCACATGTAAGTGTATTTGACCTAAGTCAAACCAGGACTAAATAATAAGGAGGTTAAGGAAGAAGCAATCAAAATGAAGTCTCCACATATATTGAAGCTATCTATAGAGTGAGAACACACACAACCTCACAGATGGAAAAATGTAAAACATATTAGAATATAAGGAAATGAACATTTAAAAATAATGGATGTTGATATTTTTAAAAAGAGTAAAAAGAAAGACATGGGAGGGTCATAAAAAAGTTTAAAAAAATCTTTATGAGAAATAAAGGACTTATTTATGCTGATGTGGTAAAACCTACTGGCAAGAATGGGTTTTTACTATTTGTATTTTTAGAGGACTCTGCATCTATTGGTTCAAGAATATGCGGTTACTAAGTCCAAAGTCTTTGTGTTCCTCACTTAGCTGCCAGCCATTGGGAGTAGGAACCAAAGTTGGTTGTAATTTATTGAGACGCTGTTTTACTAAATTGTCCAGTTGGTTGTAAAGTTGAATGAGAGACTCTGCCACAGCTCCTGTCTTTAAGTATAGATTTCAATAGACTGGCGAATTCTGACAAATTTACAAATTGTGTACTCCAGTACTACGGGTGGTGGAATGTTTGAAATTAGGAGTTGTAGTGGTTGGGATTTAATCTTGGCTGAACTTGGGAACTCTGTTGGAGGATATCTGAGATTTGATCCATATCCCTTTTTGCAAGGGGAGTTGCTGATCTCTGCTGAACATCTGGTAAGTACCACTTTTATGGTGTAGGGTCTACAACTCCAAAGGGTTCACATTCCTTGCTGTGGATGTGAATTATCACGTGACCACCCTGGGGATGATGACACTTCTGTCTGGCTCTTGTTGGTGTATTTCCAACAATATCTCCTATGATTTGTTAGCAATAATGGGAGCTCTTTATCTTTGGTATGCAGAGTCTGCATACCCTAGGCACAATTTTCTTTATGCCTATTTCACTCATGCTGGTCCAAACCAACTATGGAGTGACTGCTGGGTCTGATGGCAACTTTCTTAATAAAGTTCAGATCACCATCCTTTGCTTGCTATCATGTGATGCTTATCAATGCTTGTCTCTACTGGAGACCCTGGTTCCCATTAGTTAATGTGCCCATGAGCCAAGCTGTTTTGATTGCCTTTCACTCAACAACTTTTCCCAGCAACTCTCATTCCATTAAGATCAGTCTACCTTAGTGGTTGCACCAATTTACAATGTCACCAGAAAAGTGTAAGTGTACCTTTCCCCCCGACATCCTCACCAACACTTATTATTGCTTGTATTCTTGATAATTTTCCATTCTGACTGGAGTAAGATGAAATCTTAGAGTAGTTTTAATTTTATTTCTCTAATTGCTCAAGATGTTGATAATGTTTTCACTATGGAAAGCAGTATGGAGATTCATCAGAAAATATAGAATGGTACCAGCATTTGGCAAAGTTATCTCACTCTTCAGTTTATACACAAAATACTTAAAATTAGCATTCAACAGTGACACAGCCACATCATTATTTATGGCAGCTCAATCCACGATAGACAAACTATGGAACCAATCTGGATGCCCTTCAGCTGATGAAGTGACAAAAAAACAAAAAAAAAAAACCAAACAAACAAACAAAAAAAACTGTGGTATATATAAAAAATAAAATATTACTCAGCCTTAAAGAAGGATGAAATTATGCCATTTGCAGGTATATGGATAGAGCTTGAGAATATCATGCTAAGCAAAATAAGTCAAACTCAGAAAAACAAAACCAAAAAAAAAAAAGGCTGGTATTTTCTCTGATAAGCGGATGCTGATCCACAAATGTGGGGAGTGGGTTGGAAGAATTAAGGAGCTATGAATTGTGCATAGGGGAATGAGGTTAGAGGGTATGGGGTTGGGAAGGATGGTGGAATGAGATGGACATAATTACCCTATATTCATGTATGATTATGCTACCAGTGTGAATTTGCATCAAGTACAGTCAAAGGAAGGAGAAGTTATGCTCCTTTTGTGTACAATGTGTCAAAATGCATTCTACTGTCATGTGTAACTAATTAGAAGAACAGCAACAACAAAGATCAGTCTTACTGCATATTCCATAGGTTCCACCAGACCATTTATGTATGTATGTATGTATGTATGTATTTTCCCGTGCTTTCCTCTCTCTCTGCCTGTACACGACCTTTCCATGTCTGGTGTCACCTGTGCCACCAGTCAAACAGTGTTTCACTTTATTTCTTATGTTAGAATTTTACAACTTTTTGTGTCCATGGCCTCTTTTTCCATTCAATACTGAATTTCAGTGAGTTCCCCTTAGTTGCCTTCCTCCCTGAGGAACAGTCGTCCTACGTTTTCCGTCTTGGGCTATGGAACTGCTGGAAAGTGTACCCTTTCTCTAAACTACCACCATCAGTGATGAGGTTTTGATAAGAGATTACTGTAGTTTTAGAGGAGTGAGTTCTTGCTCTCATTTGCATTAGTTACCCTGCAGCAAAGCTGTTATCACAGTATACAGCCCATTCTGTTTCATCTCTTCACACTAAGTCACAAGTTGACCTTCTATTTCATGTCACAAGTTGAAACAGAATGTGACAAACATCCCTATTCTGAACTTCCTCCTTTCCAGAACTATGAACTGAAGTGTTGGGTCCCAAATTTATTTTTAAAAATACACAAATTTTAATGGGAGAGTAAAATGAGTTCAGTAGAGAAGATTCATTTTAAAATAGTACAAGCAAGGAAGAAAAGTCTTGTAGTGTTCTATTATAAGCAGGTGGTGATTGCAAAAGCATTGGGAATAATGTAATTGACCTCCAAAATACTATATGAATATGAATTTAAATCCCATGGGGATGTGTATTTGTTTATGGGCATGTAAAATATTGCTTTCAAAAAATGCACTCACATATTATTTTCAGGTATATTGTCTCATGCTATATGTCCATAGGTTTAAACTAGGAAAAATTAAAATCATTGAGCTGTTAATAATGCAAAGTGGGTGACTTTTAAGACTGCATGTCCAATGATTTCAATTTAAAAATGAAAGAAGCATCTCAGAAGCATTTATTTATAAACTGGAATAGATGAGTGCAATTAAAATAAATTGGTTGGCATGGGTTAATTAACTTTTTTCATACATTTCTAGATGAACCTCTTCTTCAAAAACAGGTTATAATTTAAGTCAATATTTTTCTGCATAGAAATATCAATATGAGTACTAAATTTTGAATAGACATTATTTACTCCTGTCATTTCAGACTGTTGGATCACTTTTCACAAATCATTAATATAGTTCTTCATAATGCTCTTCAAGCTCTTAATTTAAATAATCCTATTTCTGTCTGGTAGAATTTGAGTCATGAATATGGAATTAATTCACCTGACTTCACTTGAAATTCACTTAATTTTCAACTCTGTTAACTGTGAGGTGCATGGAAAATAATTTTGCTTAAACTTGCAGTGTAAGGTGCTAGTATCCTGAGAGAAGTTCACTAATCAATATCCTAAATTAATTGGGATTTATTTCATAGCTTTACATACAAATTATAACCTTCAAAATTCCTTATATCTTTGTGTCTGTGTGGTTGATTATTAATTTCATGACTATTTGTCCTGTCACACATTTAAATAAGAAAGACTTCAAGACAGTCTTCTCTGACTCACTAAAATCTAAATCATGCATAGCTAGTTTGGGTCTTTTAATCTTATCATTTTGATAATACAGACATAATATGTATATAAGTTCCCTATTTTAATGATATGTGTTCTTGTTGAGTGGCTGTATGTATCTATATAGATATTGTATTAATGTGTTGTTAGCTATATTAGTTGGCATATGATTTTCTCACACACTATTTAACTAAGTAATTCTGATATCAGGAATTTATCTGATAGCAATATCTATATATGCACAATGATAAATATATGTACATATAAAGAAATAACCAATTTAGTTTTATTTATAATAGTGAAATGTGAAAGTTATGAGCAATTGGAAAATGGTTGATTAGATTATTTATAGCCATGTAGCAGTTAGTTTAAATTAGGAACTAGAAACAAAAATGTTAGCCTAATATATTAATAATATCTTCTTTATTGAATAAGGGTAACTTTCCAAAATACTTTTATACTGTTATTTTATGATGTACACACAAAAGAAAGAAAAATTATAGATTAGTGTATGTGTGTGTATGAATGAATGTCTTTTGTTCAAATTACATAGAATCCAAACTTTCTTAATCTCTAGAGAAAATTTTTTATCCCTTTTTAAGTTTCATATAATATTAAGTTACTTGTGTGATATTTTCAAAGGAAAGTTATTTGTTGGGTTTTAAAACATTGCATGGCATTTTACGTTTTACCAAAGGAGAAATGAAAATTTGTGTTGTTCAATAAAGGATGTCTCTTGTGTTTCTTTAGTGTTTAACTTTTACTAAAAATCTCTCCAAATACAAAATCGGCCTCTTGTTCCTCTTATTATTTTTTCATCAATATTTGTGTATGCTTAAGTATTTCCCAATTCAAAATACTGTCTTTTTGTTTATTTTATGCTACACAGCAATTTTTTCTCTTACTTTTGAAAAATTGTAACTGTCCTGATCAAATATAGCTTGTCTTTAAGATATGGAGCTTTCCAAGGTTTGGGTTCTCTTTTTCCTCTTCTTCAGTGCCTTCCTTTTGCAGGAATTCATATCCATTCATTGACCTACAATCATCATTTCTTTGCTGATTGCACTTCTGTATCTCCCACACATCTTCTGTTATCCTTAATTAGAAATATTTTACACAATTTCTTACTATATGTTATATCAGCACATGATAAAAGTAATTGCAGTCAGGCATAAGGGAACATGCTTACAATCCCAGCTATTTGAAAGACAGATACAGGAGGACAGTAAATTTAAGGACCAGTCTGGAAAATTTAGTGAGACCCTGTCTCATAAAAATAAAAAGGTCTAGGGATGTGGCTCTGTTGTATAGCACTCTGGATTACATTCCCCATACCAAAATAAATAAATAAATAAATAAATAAATAAATAAATAAACTGCGAATATAATTTAATATAATGAAACATTCTTCCTAAAAGACCAGAATAAGTAAGTCATCATAAAACATAACAGAATCCCAGTAGGGATGGTTAATTTTTTATATCCTGAAATTAAGGAATATCTGGGGAAACAATAAAACATTATTTTGGGGCATGTTTTACAAATGTTTCCAGAAGAGATTGGCCTGTGAGCCTGAGTGGACTAAATGAGGAAGGTATGTATTGTGTGTGTGTGTGTATGTGTGTGTGTATGGGGGGAGAGAGAGAGACTGTGTGTGTGTGTGTGTGTGTGTGTGTGTGTGTGAGAGAGAAAGAGAGAGAGAGAGAGAGAGAGAGAGAGAATCATTCTTTCTCTTGTCATCATCCTAGTATACGAGGCGCCTTGATCCTTCTCAATATCTCTCAAAGAGGTTCAAGGTTGTATCTATCAAGAATGGCTTCGTTAGGTAACCACAATTTTTTACTAGAATTACAAGATACTATTATCTGAATATCCATCTGTGTTTCAATTGATCTCTGTATATTTCTCACATTTTAGCAAGACAAGGTTCTATTGCATTTAGTTTCCAAGCTGAAACTCAGGCATAACTTTGATAGAACCCATCTCCTACTTCTCTCTGATTCTATGAGTTCTAGACTCAGAGATATGTCAACTTGTAACCTGGGTCCCTATGGTTTGCCACCATTTCTCTCTTCTATATCAGATAAATATCTGGTCAACCAATTCTCTATACTTTTATCCCATTTAATTAGTACCGAATATAAACTTAAAAAATACTTGCTGTACTCATATTTTAGTTCCTTATATTTTAGTATCTAATTATACTATATTATATTTATTTATTTAAATTTTTGGTAGTGGGGATTGAATTCAGGGGCTCTTGACCACTGAGTCACATCTCCAGCCCTATTTCGTATTTTATTTAAAGACAGGGTTTCACTGAGTTGCTTAGTTCACAGCCATTGCTGAGGCGGGCTTTAAACTTGAGATCCTCCTGTCTCAGCCTCCTGAGACACTGGATTTAGAGGCATGCACCAACTTCCCCAGCTTTTAGTATCTAGTTTTAACTTGAAATTGTTAATTGATCCAGACTCCACTGAAAATTCTTTCCATAATAAGTTAGTTTCGTATCACTTTTTTGTCCTTAACATCATGTGTTCCTATTAAAATATGCATAGTACCACAAATGCATATTTACTTTAGTTTTCCTATTACAAGATGCCAACCACAAAGCATATAGTCTTCTTCATTATTTTTGAGTCTTATTCATTTTAGTATATATTTCACTGCCCAGCACAAATGCCATTGTCAAGAAGGAGTTCATTAAAAACTATACCTATAAATGCATGAATAGATGAAATAATTCATTAAAATAAAGATGCTTTCCATGGACATGAATCTAAATTTTATATTATTCCTAATGTGTACTTGTCAAGATTATGTTCTAAGATATATCACATCTAATGTTTGACCTAACATAAGCATGTAAAAATATAAAAAGTAAATAAAAATAAATTTTAAAAAAGCTCTTAGCTGGGTTTAGTATAACAGAAATAATTCATTAGGTGTAATTTAAAGATTTAATTTCATCTCTTATAATTATGAATCTGGTTAGTTAATGTAGTCCTCATTGACATTGTGAAGTCAATGTTTATTTCCCTTGAATCTGTAATAGCTAGGGAGTGTTGTGACTGATAGAATATAAGTGACATAATGCTTTTTTTAGATCTAGTATCAACAAATTCAAGAGTAAAGACTTAAGGCCATTGGCACGTAATCAATATTCCCAGTACTGGGAAGAAAACCCAACAGTTGAAAGCACACAAAGTAATTATTAAGAGGAAGAGTTGTTATATAAAACATTATTAAATTAACAATCCTGGCTAAGGGTTGGGTATAGCAAATAAATTCATTGTGTACTATTTTAGGAAGCTCATATTCCTAGACACAACATCCCCTGAGTATGAAGTGCTTCACTGTATTAGTTTTCTTCTACTGATAAACATCCACAATGAAGAGAATCTATTATTATAATAGGACAGTCTATGCTGGATATGGGAATAAAGAACCTGGTAAACAGTTCCTTATGCCCTCAACTTGTCTGCATCTGCTTTGTTTTAGTCCCTTCATTGCCTGAATTAATAGGAAAGAAAATAATCTCCACCTAAATTAACACCAAGAATTGTTAGTATGATTCAACAATAATTCTTTATGTTATTTCGATGTATTATTCTGGGTTCTTCAGAGAAACATAATACAACACACACATGTATACATGCACACACAAAGACACCATACAAAGATGTACTACAGGAAATATGATGACAGATTATGGAGTCTGAGAAGTCAGAGATTAACAATTATCAAGCAGAGAATCACAAAAAACTCAGGGGATAGTTTCAGTTCCAGTATGAAGGGTTGAGAATAAGGACAACCAGTGGTATAAGTTTCAGTCTTAGTTTGAAGTCCAAGGCATGAGAAAATTGAAGAATGAGCTAGAATACAATAAGGTAGAAAGAAATTATCTATCTACTAATCCATAAAAATAATTGTAACATTTCAACTGAGTTCTGTCACCTGTGCTCAGCAGATTGGTGCTCTAGCAATAATCTCTGCACAGCACACAGCACACAGTATCTTCTGCTGAAAGTAATCTGTCTGTTTATCTATCTATCTATCTATCTATCTATCTATCTATCTATCTATCTACCTACTTATTTGCAGACCTGGGGATTGAACTCCAGGGCGTCTTTAACACTGACTTGCATTCCTAGTACTTTCCGATATTTTATGTTGAGAAAGGGTCTTATTAAATTGCCAAGGGTGTCTCAAATTTGCAATCATTCTGACTCAGCCTTCCAAGTAGCTGGAATTATGGGCATATGCCACCATGCCTGTCTCATTCCTATGAGGTTTGAAGACAGACAGAGGAAATAATTATTTCTTAAGATGTTATTAATTCATTTAGGCTTTCAATTCACTAGATGAGGTCCATTCACATTGAAAAAGGGGAATATGCTGAAAAATCTGCTACATTTAGGAATTTGGACCTTACTGTTTTATTTTTTGTGTGAACTATAAAGAAATAAGGCCAAGATTTTCTTTAGAAATTTATTCATAAATCTCTCTAAATCATACATAAATATTTTAGGTTGCAGAGTTGTGCTTCATTTTTTTTGTGTGTAAGACTTTTTTTTAAAATAGAGGTAGCTAGGTATTATTTGGGAGATTGTAATATTTTTAATAAAGTAACCACACAGTATCTAATGATTTTCTGAAGAAACTGAATACATGCAAAACTTACTCATGTATTTCAACATCTTCTGATGCCTTTTTCTGACTGAGCAATACATATTTTAGTGTCATTATCATTGCACATTAATTTAGGTGATGGCTAATTCTGGCTGAATTGGAAACAAATATCTTACTTCATTTTGACTAAGTTGGATATCATCTATTTATGCAATAAAGTACATTCTCCAGACATTCCTATCTTATTATCTTTCCACCACACTGACACATATGAACCACATGAACATTTCCTGTGTTCTGTGGTTTCCGTTTGCCTGGATCCAGCTTGCTCTACACTAAATCCATATTTCTAAATCTAGTAATGTTTCTCCTGCTCATCTTTTCATGGCTATTTATATGATTATAGTTTCACATAAGTTACAAATTACAGATTTCTTTGCATGCAGTTCTCTTGCACACAACCAAAATTTTTAAATTTAGACTGTTAAAGGTCATACAATTGCAAACATACTTTTTTAAAGCCAAAAATTCTAGGCATGTCTTATTCTAACTATTTGAAATTAAAGTTTTTAAAAAATTATCCTGGTACAAGAGATAAAAGATACATTATCAAGAAAGACATATAACTAACAGTTTCAGCAGACTTCTGACTGCAATGATTAAAGTTAGAAGAGTGTTGTTACGGTTTGTATATGGAAATGTCCCTTTGAAAGCTCATTTTTTGAAAGCATGATCTCTAATGCATTAAAGGTCAGAGGTAGGAATTTCAGGCAATGATGAGAGCTGCAACCTCATCAGTAGATTAATCCATTTGATATATTAATGATTTAAAAGGACTACTTGGTGGTAATTATAGACAGGTACAGTATGACTGAAAAAATTAGGTCACTGGGGTCATGCCCTTAGGGATTGCATATTGTTCCCAGATCCTTGCCTGGTACACTCTGAATTTCCTACTATGAAGTGAGCAGCTTTTCAACACCACACTTTCCACCCTGAGGTTTGTCTCACCTTAGGCCCAAAGCAAGGAAATCAGCCAACCATGGACTGAAACACTGAAACTGTGAGCCAAAACTAAGCTTTCCATTCTGTATTATGTTCTTATAAAGTGTTTTGTCCACAAAAATGAAAAACTGGCTGATGTCACTCATAGAGCTGAAAATCTGTGTTTAAAGTTCTTAGAAAACACACACATGTACACACACATACAAACACAAAAGGTAATTCTATAATTTTATACACAAAATATATTCAAAATCAGAAGACAAAGTGATTTTTTTTCATACTAACAATACCTGAGAAAATTCTTACCATCACAAATAGCAGTGCACTGTAGCTTTAGAATCTATGTAAAAGCAAAAATTAATGTAGTTGTAAGAAAGTGATTGAAATACCTAAAACTAGTGACATTATGTAATGCTCTACCTAACAACAAGCAGAAAATATTTTTTTTAAAAGTATGCATGGTAGACAATATTCTGGGCAACAACAAACCCTAATTTAATTTAAAATAATTGAAATAATTAAAGAATGTTTTCTGCTTACTGTAGAAGTAAGCAAAAACTTAAAAAAAAAGCCATCTTGAGATATCCATACATTTAAATATTAAAGAAAAAACTCACACCTTTTAAAACTTAAGTAATCAAAGATTCTCAATGGAAAAACATATTTATAATCAATAAGGATAAAAGCAAAGTACATCTAAATATATTTCTAAAATATCTACAGTTAACATCATAGTTACAGTTCAAGACTTAATGACTACCCTCATGACAGGGAATACATCAGTAATGCTCACTTTCATTTTGGCCAATTCATAACAAGATCACAAACATTTCACATAGGATGACCCTGCAGTTCTGTTTTTAAACTTTTACCCTAGAGAAAAGAAAATTTACATCACATAAAAATCCCTAAGTATGATTTTAGTGGCTTTAATTCATAATCTCTCTCTCTCTCTCTCTCTCTCTCTCTCTCTCTCTCTCTCACACACACACACACACACACACAAGCTGAGAACAATAGAAAATGTCTCAGAAAAACAAAAGGCACTATAAATTAAAAGTAGAACATATTTAATGTTCTTTATGCTCCTTTTGTATTTTTATGTGATCAAATATTGATTTATAATTCTTATGATTAATTATGTTATCTTTCATGTACTATAGTGCTTATATTCAAAGCTATTTTTCTTACTTGAGTTTCTACCTATTATTATCAGTGATGTCACAAACTTCTTCTAATTGATTTTTTATTCAATTCAAATTTCCTTTTCATATTGTGGTATGGCAACTTTCAAATATATATGAGTTAGAATGAAGTATGTCCACACCCAGATTTACTAATTCAGGTAATATCCAATCTTGCATTATCTGTACCATAACTAGTCAACTTTAGATTATTTTGAAGCAAATTTCACATATTACATCAATCCATCTGTAAATATTTCAGGTGTCTATAAAACATTAAGACTTTAGCAAATGTGAAACCCTAAACCTAAAAATTAATAATAATAATTCCTGAATATCATCAAATATCAATCTTTGCATATCCTGAATTATGTTTGTTTTTTCCCAATTTGTTCAAATTCAGACTCAAATGGTCCTTACACTGAGTTCATTTTCTCTCACCTATCTATAGATTTTCTCTCCATCTCTCTTCTAGTTTTTTTTTTTTTTTTTACCAACTTTTGTTGAAGAATATTTATCCTTTTTTCTCACATTTCAGTCTTGAGTTTGCTTATGGCATTCTCCATTTAACAATTTAAAAATATACAATGAAATAACATTAAATATATGTGCAATATTTTATCACCACTTCATAATTTTTAATGTTTCTCATAATGTTTTTTTAACCATTTAAATAATAAATATTTCTCTCTCATCTTTTTCTCTATTGTTTTGTTCTTCCCCTACCAATTTCTTTCTTTATGTTATCTATAAACAAGAAATTACATTATTTGCCCCAACTTTTTAATCAATCAGTTTTATTTCAGTTAGCCTAATGTTTAAATTAACATTGATTCTCCTTTAAACTGGTGCCAACTCCTATCCCAGGTACTGTACGAAGCCTGGGCTCATGCATCCTCTCCCTGAGGTTTCTTCTGGGTTCATATTCTGGGTGTCACCTTGTGTTCTGAATTTCTACTTTCTCTGGTGTTTGGATGTACTTCTTGTCTTGTATTCTGGGATCCTTGTACTTTTCCTGGTTAGTTTAGCTGTGAATATAACCATTGCTAGTGTTCCTTAAGTCCACACACATTCACTAAATGAAGGCTACCACAATAATTCTTTTAACAAAGACAACATAGAAGGGACTGATTATGTTAAGGAAGAAGATACAAAACTTTCCTATGCTCAGCTCTTCTGTATTGTTTCGTCAATTCTTCCTAATTCTTCTCCCTCATAACATGCATTTTTCCTCATACTAACTTTCAGGGTTCCCAGAAAAACAAATGCCTTTCCCTACTGGCCAGAAAAAGACTACTCAAAAGCAATACACAATTAAAATGATTTAAATTTAAGTCATATATTAGAAAAACAAGAATCCCTAACATAGCAAAACTTGATGACTGTTGTGTAGAGTTCACTTGATTATGCATCGCTTGTTTTTCTTCAGGTGCTTACAAAGTTGGAACGTAGTATTTTCATAGTATTTTGTGTAAATTCACTTTCCTATTAAAGATACATAAAGACAGGTCAATTTAACCGAAGGCACAGAGAGAGAAAATTTGACCATTTTCTTAAGTTAGAGATGAAAGAATTCACTTAGGTTTGATGTCAGTTTTCAGTTAGATCCTAAGGCAGTTCATTTCCTAGGATACTGCATTTGCAGCTCATTCTGAGTCTTGAAAAGGGGTAAGTTTCAAGACCCACTGCTAAGTTAATAAATAGAATATCTTGAAGTCCAGTCTTTATTCAAATTCATTTTAAATAGTTTGGAACTCCAACATATGAGTAATTGTGTAGGTGTAATTCATATTTATATCCTCTTTATGTTCCTCCCTTTTGTGGACATATCTTACATACTTGTATGATAAAATACAACAATAACAACAAACATTAAATATCATAATTTTTTATATAGTATAGATGATTATATGTGAAAATGTCATTGCATCAGATTTCTTCCCAATAAACCGATGTGTATATTTGTTACTTAACCTTTCTAATTGGTATATAATTATGCATTTACACAAATGTGTGCAGTAGTAACTATCTTCCTTAAAATAATTTTTCTATGTATTAAATAAGTAATATAATGAATTTTGTTGAATAAAGGTAATCTGTCCACATGATTAACAGATGAAAAATTTAATAACCACAAATTTTTATATTTTCTTTCAAACTCTGTTTTGTAATATAAATATTAATATATAAATATAATTACCATTATTTCAACTTAGAAACTCAGTTGAAAAACCCATAGGGAATTGCTAAATTTTAAAGTAGTATTGTTTGAATTTTCTGTTATTCTTTTTTTATTAAAAATAGTTTTATTTTTGAGTTAATCAATCTTATATATTATTGAATCCAAAGCTAAGTTAATTCCTAAGAATTTTTTTTATTTATATATGATAGCAGAATGCATTATAATTCTTATTATATAGAGAAACCACAATTTTTCATAACTCTTTTTGTATATACAGTATATTCACACCAATTTGTGTTTTCATACCTGTACTTTGGATAATAATGATCATCATATTCCACCATAATTAATTATCTCATGTCCACTCCCTTCCCCTCCAACCCCTATACCCTATCTAGAGTTCATGTATTCCTCCCATGCTCTCTCTCCCTATCCCACTATGAATCAGCCTCTGGCCCATTCAACAGCAAAAGTAACTTGTGAAGAAAATACTTTCTTCTGAGTATTTCACATACAAGTTGAGTTCCTTTTTTGTATTTTAAATACACACACACACAAACACACAAACACATTCTCCTTTTAATATATTTTTCTTTTTAGTAAGATTTTTATTTCATAATCAAATTAAAAGCTTAGTTTTATTGGATATAAGATTCTTGGCTGGCATCCATTTTCTTTCAGAGCTTGGTATATGTTGTTCCACAATCTTCTGGCTTTGAGGTTCTGGGTTGAAAAAAATTACTGAGATACAAATTGATCTCCCCCTATATATGATCTGATTTCTCTCTCAAAAAATGTAGCATATATACACAATGGAATATTACCCAGCAATTAAAGAGAATAAAAATCATGATATTTGCAGGTAAAATGATGGAGTTAGAGAAGACAATGCTAACTGAAGTTAGCCAATTGCAAAAAAAAAAAAAAAAAACCTGAAAGTTTTATTTGATATAAGGAGGCTGAATCATAGTGGGATAGGGAGTGGGAGCATGAGAGAAATAGACAAACTCTAGATAGGGGAGAGGGGTTGGAGGGGAAGAGAAGGAGTCTGGGCTTATTAATGATGGTGGAATGTGATAATCATTATTATCAAAAGTACAGGTATGAAGTTACAAATTGGTGTGAATATACTGTGTATACAACCAGATATGAAAAATTGTGCTCTATATGTGTAATAAGAATTGTAATGCATTCCGCTGTCATATATAAATAAAAAATTTTAAAAATAAGGGGGAAAAATAAAACTATGTAAAGTCACACATCATTAATGTCAATAAACTTTATTACCTTTGTGATGCTACATTAATAGCATGCTCAGCCATTTGCACTCTTCTTGCATTCTTTATATTCTTGTCAGTTCACACATTTAGGTAAAATATCAGTTTATTGTTCGACTCAATCTTTCTTCTCTGTACATGACCTCTCAACCTGGTCAGCTTTTGATTATAGCTCTATCTAATGATCTATATATCCTGATCTAAACAATTAGAATGTAACTTTCAGGAATTTGTTTTTTTCATTTCTCCTAAGTCATCAGATTTGTGAATATAAAGTTTTTCAAAATATTCCTATTATATGTTATTTATGAGATTGATACTTACAATCACTAATTTGTTATGCTGTTGCATTTTCTTTTCTTTTCTTATTAATTTGGACAGTTATTAATTCTATTGGTCTTATAAAGAACTGATTTCTGGTCCCACTGTTTTTTCTATAGTTTCCCAATGTTGAGACCATAGATTATTGATTTTGCAACTTTTTTTCTAAAATATGCACATAATGTTAATTATTTCCCTCCAAGTATTGCTTGATTCACACCATCCCATGCAATAAGTATTTTTAATTTTATTTAATAACCAGAGTAATGACTTTCAACTCTTAATGTAGGTGTAGGTGGGTGCAAAAGACTGTTATGTTTTGAAAATGCTGTCATTCTTATTTCAACTTGTGTTTTTTTTTCCACCTATTTCTAGGAAAATAAGTGATGGTATTTTGGAATATTTAATCTACCACCTTTTTTTCTTTTACTTTATATTTTTTTTGTTTTCCTGCTTTCTTTAATATTAATTATGTATAATCATTGCAATTCTCTCACAAATTAACTTTATATTTGCAACACATACTATTTCTGTTCAGTAAATTATCACATTAAAATTTAAATAGGTACCTTACTCTCCTTCTGTATAAAGTAGTGTTTTTCCACTACATATTCTGTAAGCCCAACACCTGTCTATCTATCTATAGATAGTGATATATATATATATATATATATATATATATATATATATATGTATACACATACATATATACGATTATAAACTCAAAGCTTTAAGTCCCCCAAAATTATTGTTTTACATTGTCATTATAGTTTACAATTTTCAAAATTTTGTCCTTCTTGTTCTCTTCATTTCTATTTTTATCTGTGAAAAATCCATCTTTATTCAGGCAATCTGTTATATTCCTACACTTACAAAGGTTTTTTTTTTGTTTGTTTGTTTATTTGTTTTTCTTTTGGGAAAAGGATATTTCATTTAGGATAAAAATAATTTATTTATATACTGAGTTTTTAATTTATTTTGTACCATAGGACTCTCAAAACAATCTAGATTGGTGAACATATTTAGATAAAGTTTACTTCTATGTGTGTTTTCTTCTTTGTGTTTCACATTCAGTTCAGTTTTGGATTGGTAACTTCTTACACTGTCAAATATCATATGATTTGAAAGTGATGAATTGTAGTCACATTCTCAGTCTTTTGGGGTTACCTCAACAAAACACTCTAAATCAGAGAGATTATAAACCAAGAGATTTATTTATCACAGTTCTGGAGGCTGGAAGTCTAAGATCAGAGTCTGGTGAAGTACGAGGCTCTAGTTCATGCACTGCTGTTTCTAGCTTTCTTCTTACATGGTGGAAGGTGTATGGCAGTTCTAGGGAACCTCTTTCATAAGGGTGTTTGTCCCAGTCTTGATTTCTACCTTCAACATCTAGTCACTTCCCTAAGTCCCCATTGCCTCTGACATTATACCAGAGTTTAAGTTTTCAAGGTAAGATTTTTTGGAGGACACGTTCAGACCATAATATCTACCAACGGTAGAAATAAACAGTATTTTTTCTTATTGTTAAACATTAGATTAAAAAATAATATTAATACATATGTTACTTTATGTGCTTATGTATGTACTTCTGCTTGTATAAATGTATATGTGCTTGTAATCCTTATACTATGTCAGACTTCCTTTATATAATTAAAAATAAAAGAAATAATATAATATCACTATAGGTGTCAAAATGATTATGAGCATGAGTAGCAGTACTGGTATTAGAATATGATCCAATACCTTGAACCAAAGAGAATATTAACAATAAAGAAAGACAGGAGCTTAGAATATTAGAATTGTTAGAATATATAAAAAATCAATGCTAGTAGACATAGAAAATTTATTAGCATAACTATTTTTATTTTAAATCAAGAAATAGAAAAAAAATAAGTGAAATTTCATTGGTGATATTTCCAGGTTTGTATCCTTTGATAACATTACACCAATTTCAATAGATATTGTCAGTTTTCTTTTGTGGTTTCCAATGAAAACATAAATCTCCTCTAAAACTTTCCCTGTAGTTTGAATAAATTCTCAGCGTAGACACTAAATTTGAAGCAGAGTGGCTTAGTTTTTTTTAAGAGTAGCAAGGTTGATAGTGAGTATGTCACCCAGCATCCAGGACAAACTTCACATTCTGTCACTGCACAGTACCATTGAACATCAAAAGACTTTAGGAGCTCACAGCCAATCCATTTGTCATAGCTTTTGTTTATCAAAGAATTAATCTGAATTCTATAATTCTAGTAATTAGTATTTAATTGTAGGGACAAATAACCATATGTAGTTGCATTGACAAAAAAGAATAAGTAAATGTCCTAATACAATTATATAATTGCAAACCATACAACACTAATAACTAAGAAAAATTTTCTCTGAAAGTCATTATATTTTTGTATGTCAAATCTAGAAAATAATCAGATGATGTTGATAAATGAATATTATGTCACATCCATGAGACTGGTTTTTGCCTTTATTTTCTTCTTTTTTGATGAAAATACTAGCTCTGTCCTTAGAAATATTGGCTGAAGTGGACAAGTGCACAAGTGGGAGCCTATTTTAAAACTACAGCACAACTTCTTTACTGAGTTGAAAAATCGAAATGATTATTGTCTCTGAGAGCTAAACTTCAGATGATTTGCAGTATCCCATAAAGGTTATGATAGTGTTGGCTCTGTTTGTAAAAAGTACTATTTGCCTCACTTTCTTTATGGTATTTATATCTTCTTATGGTCACCCTTTTATAAAACAATTTTTATGAAAGCTATGAAGAAATCCTTAACATTTTTTTTAAATCATAAACTTTTTAAAGGTGGCACACATATTACTGAGGTTTATAAACGAAACTTCAAAGAAAATTGCAGTTAACTCCTATTCAAAATGTTGCTAATAGTAAGTCAAAAGTAAAGTAATAGTGTTTATTGTCTAAAAATATTTATTCATTTACTTATTTAATTGTTAATTGTGAAGCCAGAATTAGACAGGCAGTCAGGGTAGATAGGTAAATTGAGTCAGGTCGGGTCAAGGAGGCAATTTTGAGTGATTCTGGAAGTTGGAGACTGTCCCTTGAGGGATTACCAAGAATGTGGCCCTGCTCCAACCTGTTGTCAAGGTAAACTTGCCCAGGAATTTTCCCTCCCAACAGGAAGCTATAAGGTTGTTAATGTGTCTTTGGCTACTCCGCCCTGCCCTTCTCCCTTCAATGCACCTGTTTCCCAATTTTTGGCCTTGCCACCAAGCATTCCTGGGTATAGTCAAGTACACTGGAAGGAGAAAGGTAAGGGGGAAAAGTAGGAGAACAAAGGAAGCCTAGGACATATAAAAAAGGCAGAACACCTGGTTCTTGGGATACCATGACACTAGCTATGGGGGGGCCCCCTTCCCCCTCTCCGGAGAAGTCTATGTTATCCCTTTTTAAATAAACTCTGCTTCGTATGGTTGCCTTGGAGTGCTTCTCTAATGTTTAAACTTCAACATGTGGGGGAAGCAGGACTCATCAAATTATACACATTGATTTTACTAATAATATAGTGTCAAATATGGTTTTCTACACCAAATGGATGTTATTTTATGTATGTATTTTTTTTTGAGTTTTTAAAAATTTAGCCTTCAATCCAAACAAAATTTGACTTAAATTAATATATATCTACAGTATTGTGCAATTTTCTACCTCTTATATGTTTATGTGTACAATAATACTTTGTTTTCTTTGGGTGCAAAAGTATAAAGTAGATTCTTCCTCCTGTCCTTTTACTAACATTCCAATTATAATTTAAAAATGCAGAAATAGAAATATTATTTCTAACAACTTCTTCCTCTTATATAAAACAACAATAACAAGAAGAGACAAGAATTCATGAGAATTTAAATAACCCCTTCTCAACTGGGGCAATTATTTAAATGGATGCCTGCAACTGTAAACCAATTCTCCTAAGGGGTGGGGGGACAATAGCTTAACTTAAAAACAAGAAAACCAAACAAAAACTAAAGCAGTCTGGAAAAACATATGTTGAATGTTTTCTTCTCATCTATTCTCAGTGGAGAAAATGCACAGCACCTCTTGAGGGAAGAGGAACCAAATTTCACTATAGGATTTTCGAACTATTCTTGCCCTTCACAGAAAAGAAGAGTACATTCAAATTAGGGTTATAAAAACAATTCAGAATAACAAACACCATTTATCTTTGAAGAGCAAAGAACTTAATTGAAGATAAAATATTTTGTCAATTTCAAATGTCAATCATGCTTCTTTGTGTTTATTTGCTCATGGAGCTATTGTCTTTAATCACCTAAAAGCAAAAACATTTATGTGGTCTTATTTTTGAGTTTTGAATAGAAGATTATTAAAATTATTGAAGAATTTACTAAGAGATTTTGGAAGAGAGGCTGAGGCTGGGGCTGGGGCTGGGGCTGGGGCTCCGCAGTAGTGTGCTCACCTAGCAGGTGCAAGGGGCTGGGTTCAATCCTCAGCACCACATAAAAATAAATAAAATAAAGATATTGTATCCAACTACAACTAAAAATAAATAAATAAATAAATAAATAAATAAATAAATAAATAAATAAATATTTTGGAAGAATGTAACAACCAAATGTTTTCCTAAGATGAAACATTTGGTGTGACAATCAGGGAGATAACTTCTTATCAATCCAAGAGAGTGTTTTTTTTTGTTTTTGTTTTTTTTTAATTCTCTTTTTAAATTAAAATGCTAGCTATGAAAAATAACTTGCTATTTATAAAACATGCTACCCTTTAGGTTTAAAAAAATCTATGATTTGTATCATTTAAAATTTCAGGTATGAAAGATGATATATCATGAGCTTTGTAATGTTTTGAACAACCAATAAAAAAATATAAAAAAAAAATTCAGGTATTAGAATAAATCATAGCTAAAATACATCAACCCTTTCCCCCC
>NW_025999961.1:15455007-15475998 GCF_001458135.2 Marmota marmota marmota
CCCCCCCCGTGGTACAACTAATTTCTAAACGACTTTCTAACATCTTTCTGTCTAATTTAAACTAAGTAGAAATTCTTTTTTAAAATAGTTGTAATTCAATGATCAAAATATTAGCATACCTTGTTTTCTTATTATTTTGAAATAAAGTAAGTTACATGCATGGAAGTATAATAAATTGGGCAAAATTAGGCAGTTTTATAGAGCTTTCATGCTCTAGTTGAATAGAACATCATATAAATAAAACTCCTACTTGATCTTTTTCTTTAACATAGACTCCAAGTGAGACAAAGTAAAATTTGTTTGTCTAGTTGAAGTGACAATTTTACCTTTTGTTCATAATTTTAAATAAATTAAAATATATACATTTGTCACATAAATTTTAAATTTAAGGATATATATCTTAACATTTAATTTGTGGTACATGGAGGACAATAGAATATTTTTTGGAATTAAAATTAAATGAGTTATTAGGGTAATAAAGTATATAAAGCAAACTTAAATTTATATAATTAAATTACATATTCCAATCTGAAAAGGCTATATACCATGTTATTTCAACTCTATTATCTAGAAAAGATAGAATTATAGAGACTAAAAAAAATCAGTGGTTGGCTTAAGGAGAAAGAAGGTTGAATAGGTAGAATATACACACAGACCAAAAACAAAACAAAACAAAACTTTTGAGTAGCAAAACTATTCTTTAGATAATATAATGATGACTACATATAATTATGCATTTATTGAAATTCACAGAAAGTATACCTCCAAAAAAATTAAATATTCAAAGTATTATAGGTTGAGCATCTCTTTCCCAAAATTCTTTGGATTAGAATTATTTTGTAATTTAGAATTTTTGTTCAGTATATTTGCATTTGCACAATTAGATGTCTTAGGAAGGGGACCCAGGTTTTATTTAAATAAAAACTTATTTATGATTTATATAAATTCTATGCAAATAATTGGAGGTTAATTTTGTACAATCTTTTTAGTTCACCTGTATTTTTGACTGTAAGCTATACCATGAGGTAAGGTGAAGATTTTTCTGCTTTTGGTATCATTGTAATGCTAGAAAACATTCATATTTTGGATTATTTCCGATTTGGAATTTATGGATTATGGATATTCAACCTGCATTGATAGATATATTATTGCTTAAATGGTTCATTTTATGTATGTCAATAATTACTGTATAAGAAAATTGAGTTACTACTACATTTAAAGCCAACCATTACTGAATTTCCCACTTCAGATTTTTATGAACTTACAAAAACACAAGTTTCAAGATTTTAATTAAACATAATGAACCTGGCATTCTAGTGTCACTGTGTAAATGAAGCATATAAGACTATCATTCAATGGCTTGACAAGCAATAAAACATGACAAATGCATTTTTGTTTATTGTACATAAGAAGTGACAAAGAGAAAATTCTAGAAAGAGGGAAATTAATTTATGAGTCAAAAGGGAACAAGATGGAAGTTTTTTTGGAATGAAATTTTACTAATGAAGTTGGCATGCCCGGATGCCTTGAGGGAGCATTTCTTGAATTGTTATGACTCCTCTTCTCAGATTTTCAGTCCTTTCCTCTGTACACATGTGATTGTGAACATCTGTCACTCTTATAATCTACACACAAAAATATCTATATACACACTCACATCAGCCTTTAACTGTATTTTGTGGTAAATACAGTGATTTCAAAAATGTGCATTCAAAATAATGAAAATTTCAGATTTATTCTTCATTTATATGGAACATAAATACTAATAGTCTTTGTTTTCTGATTTTAGCTATCCTGCATTCTGATTTTTCAAGTTATCACCATATTTTAAAACTTCATCTGCTTCCAAAAGTTCAATCATAATACATATTTAATGATGTGCAAATTTTCAACATAGCACTGTGGGCAATATGCTGGCCTTTTCATCATGTTCTTAGACAATGTAAATAGTCTACAGATCACAATAGCTTAATTTTCCCATGCCAAAACTGCTCCTCTCTCACTGTTCTTGTTCCAAGTGAATCTTAGCTCCACCATTTATACACAGAAATCTTAAAGCTAGATTGTGTTATTAATAAGTCACTCTCTGAGAAAGTCATCCTACTACATTGATCAACACTCTTCAGAAGAATTGCCTTTCTAAAGGTACACCAATGTTATTACTATTTATGCTATATCTAATACTTTTGCAAAATCTAGTCCAAGGTTTATAAAAATACTTTTACTAGTTCATGCCATATGACATGAAGCTTCATTGAATCTAAAAAAAAAAAAAAATAAACAAATGAAGAAATAAAAAAAAACAAAAACAGTTGGAAAATAATGGATTAAGACAGGACTATATTTTACTTGACTCTGCTCAAGGACTTTAATAAATGAACTTGGTCTGTTTCATCATTCTAACTAAATATTTCTCTAAGAATTCTTCCTTTTTTATCTGCAGGATTTAAGCAAATTAAAGAGGGATGTTTTTATTCAGGTTGTGAAAAGTGAAGGAAGAAAACCT
Organism: Marmota marmota marmota; assembly: GCF_001458135.2. Classification (NCBI taxonomy): domain Eukaryota; kingdom Metazoa; phylum Chordata; class Mammalia; order Rodentia; family Sciuridae; genus Marmota; species Marmota marmota. Next base: position 15,457,514 of record NW_025999961.1, read on the forward strand.
AAGGCCCACAAATCTGGGTTTAAAGAAATCATCTTTAAATTGTCCATGATGTCATCGAATTTCATTTTCCCCAATTTGGTCTTAGAACACAACAAAAGGAAAATAAATAAATGGGAGAAAACTAAATACATAAATCCACAAGATAGCTAATAATTGGGAAATTCTATAACTCCAGGGAAAACAGAGAATATATGTTGAAGACAGACATGGGGGTACACCATCAAATTTAGTTCTTCTCTTTTACTCTGTCTCTTGTTCCATGTGTTGTGGATGCATGAATACTCTGTGGTTATCTTTGCCTCCTTGGTTTCTCATGTTAGTTATATTGTTCTCTCTCTCTCTATTTCATTTCTTTACTAACACATTTTTATTAATCAGATGGTGAAATACTATCTAAATTATTGGTATTCAAAATGAATCACTAAGATCTCAGTTGTTTCTAATTTCATTTGTTTGATTACTTTTTTAAGTAAATTTTTTAAAAACCTGTATTACCTTTAAATGATTGATAGTTTTCTTTACCTTTTTTTTTTCAGATTGCTATTATAAAGAATATATGTGAATGTCTGTTTTATTTCCTTCTGGATACTAATGAGAGATTTTTCTCTGTATTATCCAGTTTTATATAAGAGCTGAAATGCTTTGCTTAAATTCTTTAATAAGCTCTGTTCTATTAATTCTATTATTTTCTAAAATTGGTTCTCTATATTTTTTTTTCTGTCTTTATACTTACTTACCTTTTCATTTGATCTTCACACATTTATGTCTTAATGTTTTCTTTTGTTATACAGTTTGGGAAGGTTTTTGAATTTTAATAATGTCAACATGATTTTCTCAAAATATTGTCTTTTTAACTAATAAAGTCCAGATGCTCCAAACTTGCAATAGGCATATCTCTATAAACCCATCATAAGTTTAGCATATGAAAGTAAAAAATGCATTAAATTCACAACTTCTACTCAACATCATAGCTTGGCCAAGACTACCTTAAAAATGAGGACAATAGCTACTTTACCCTATATTTGGATAAAATGAAGATATAACAGATGTAGGTAAAGGATCTTTGACTGTTTTCTCCACAGCTGTTTTTAAATTATTTTAAACAGTGACTAAGAAAGAGTATATACTCAAAAATACTTTTTGGAATCTAACACAAAGCTTACTTTATAATATAGGACTGAATACTTCCCATAATATAGAGAATATTGAAAGTAAAAAACAGAATGAATATATGGGGCTACTTTCAAATACCTGTGAAGTTTAGAAATTATAATTATAAATTGGGCACTGTCTGTTTTTACATTTTTCTCTTTCCATGAAAATTGCATTATTTTCTTTTGTTCAGCAGGATTTTGTTCCACTGGCATCAGAGCCTAGGCTGTATGTGTGCCATTAGAATGTTTTCCAAAAGATGGCTGTGAAGTTTCCATTTTATCCTCTTTCTGTCAAACTGTTGTTACTGCAATCTACTAAAATGCACAAAGCAATTATTAAAATGATGTCCATAATTTGTAGCTCAATATATTATGTCTAGTAAATACTTCTAAATATAACCTTCCTTTTCATCTCATTTCTTTCAATTTAATTACATGTAAACAAAAAGAAATTAATGGTGTAAAAGATTTAAACAGTCTTTACTTCTACACTATTCACTTCTTCTGAGCATTTTATAAAATGTCTATTTTTGTGAGGCATATCTCTCTCAGTGTATAGTCAATGTGCATTACTGATAGTTACTCTACCCTTCCTTGGACTGTCTCTCTCTCTCTCTCTCTCTCTCTCTCTCTCTCTCTCTCTCGTTCTCTCTCTCTCTCATAGGCACTTATATATACTTACACTAACATCAAATTTGTCTGAGTGTCACTGATGCTTCTTGGATATTTGGGAAATCATTCATAGATTCCAAAAAAAAGTAATTTTAAGTACATATTCTTTGTTAGTCACTGCTTAAAATAATTTAAAAATAGCTGAGAGGAATACAGTCAAAGATCCTTTACCTACATCTGGTATATCTTCATTCTATAGGTTATGCAGACAATAAATCTAACAAAGAAAGATATAAATTATGTGAGAAAGTGACACATACTATAAAGACTGGGGGATAGACCAAGGGGTATAAGAATTCTGAGGCTTAGTAATTCTAAAGAAACTCAAGGTATCCACGTGGAGAGAAGAAAATATATGCCCTGTTTCCAGGTATTCTAGCCATATTAGTAAAGTAGCCCAACACATGTGTAAAAACAACATTTTGAGTGATCAACTCAACAAGCCTTCAGATGACTTGGCCGTCCTGCACAACTGTATGAATTTTCCCAAATGAAAACTACTTACTGAATATCATCAGCCAGTCTGAATTATGAAACATAGTCATAAATTAATTTTTATTCATGATGTTTTGAGGTGATTTGTTATATCTTCATATCATCTGCTTATAGATGATACATAAATCCGTGAGCTGAAATGAAATCTCCAAGACAGTGAATACAGAAAGAGACAAACAAGGAGGCAGGTACACAGCCCCAAGCAGTACATCTTAAAGTTACTAGGAGAAGACAGCAACGACAATAAATTAGGAAGCCACATTTCAATAAAAATAAACTGAATCAAGATTCATTAACTGTATTTTATTCTGCTAAAATAAAATTAAATTATAGTGTTTTTGTTGTGGGACTGAGAAATTAGCAACCTTTAAAAGAAAGAAAGAAGCCTAATTAAACATGCTTAAGAGAAAATAAAAGACAAGATTCAGACAAAAATAAATTATTAAGATTGTTTTTGTTGAGGGAGCACCAAATAGTAATAAGCAAACAAGAAATGCTGAACTCTAAAAAGACTAGCAATTTCAAAAGTTCTTAGTTTCTTTTTGGCTGTAGGAAATTTGGGAAGCAGGTTTGGTGGAATCATTGTGGAGGGAACAGAAAAACAGCACTAAAGTAGAGAAGAGTCAAGAAAGAAATACTGAAATTCTATCCTGCTGTCCTCTGCAGTCTATTGGGAATTGAGCTGCTATAAACAAACAGCATGATATTGGCAGCACACAGATAGGGAGACACAGGCACTGAAACACAAAAAGAAAAAAAAGAAAGTTCCATTAAAGGGAATGAGACTAAGATTTAATGAGCTGGGAGTGTAGCTCAGTTTTAAGAGTTTTTCCCTTGCACGTGTGAGGCACTGGGCTTGATTCTCAGCATTACATAAAAATAAATAAACTAAAAAATACCATTTAAAAAGAAACAAAAACAACATAAAAGATTAAGAGTTGTATAGTTTTAAGATGAGTTTTTGATCCTAAATTGTGTATGACTTTTTTCCAAAAATCCTTGCTTTTAATGTCTATTTTTTCTGTTTTTCAGATATAGTGAGACACTATTTTCAATATTATTATTTCAAATTATTTTGTCTAATTTTATATGATGACTTATGCAGAATACTAAATTCTCTAAAATAAGCAAATATTGTGATTGTGCTGTAATATATTAGAATTAGAACGGAAGGTAAGAAGGAAATCAGCCATGAAAATGAGGGCTTTCTGTTGTGTACCTGGTATATGGTTTAATAATGAGCTGAAGAAACGTTAAGAGTCTCAATCACCCTGACCACACAATGTGTGTGCTGAGGGCATCGCACAAAACTCTAGGTATTTGAATGGTTGTAACATTTCATTAACATAGGAGAAACATATTAATATGAGATCTTTCTGTTAACAGGTTCATATCATAATTGACTACATTTGAGCAAAGTGACTATTAGGTGGCCTTGCTGGATACCAACTTCAGTGAATTTGTCATTCATGAAGCTTCTTCCCAAATATAATGGAGCTCACGGCAGTTGGAATGAAATCCATCCATGTTAGTTATCCTCATGTTTAAATTGTTTTTCATCTGTTTCTTTTTAAACGGAGAATCCTATTAGTAGTTTAAAAAAGTGTGCATTATGTATTTAGAAGAAATTTTTTTCTGAAATGGAATTAAATCATATTTTGTAAACTTAAAGATGTATAATTTTTTAGGTGTGAGTGCAGCCCTCTTCCAAGAACAACAGTGTTTCAGAAGAAAAAAATAATATTTGCTAATTTTCTGTAAGGGAGAAATCCTGTGTGTGTATGTGTGTGTGTGTGTGTGTGTGTGTGTGTATTTTTTGCATAGTTTTAAGGAGTAAGGTATTGAATAAGTGAATGAACAAAGATGAAATATGTTTTTTCCTGGGTTATTTTATAGCTTAATTTAAATATAATTTGATTCCATTACTTTCATAATTCATATAAGGCAAATTTTGAAAGTGTAGGAAAAAAAGGCTTTTAAAATAGGATTCCCAAGATAGACATCATTACTGAGCTTTGGAATTCTACAATGGAAAATGTCTTACCCAGATGCTTCTCTTTAATGGTCTCCTAAACTCCAAAGAATTAAGAGCATTTTACACCTTAAATTACACATATGAGATGAGGCCCTTGCTCTTATGGTAGTCATATATTTTGTTTAACTAGGACACTGTTTCACTTATCCTTGACAGTGAACACTGGGTACATGCAAAGAAAAGATATTTCATATAAAAGTAGAAACTGCTGCAGAGTTTATTTCTTTAGTTGAAAACCATTCTAACAAATCTAATATTTCTTTTATCTTCAAATTATTATGTTTTAAGCAAATTAAAATTTGATAATATACTTTATACCAATGTTTTTAATTTATGAAGTTCTCTGACATTTTATGTTTAGAAGTTATATGATAATGACTTTTTTCTTTTTTTATTTTTGCTGTTTTCTTTTATTAGTGCATTATATAAAAGCATACATTCATGAAATTTAATTTACTCCATTTCAATCCCTGGTGTAGTGACAACATTTTCTAATGTTGTTTTCAAAAATCTCATTATGAAAATAAAATATCTAGTTTGTATATTAGAAAAAAGATGAATGAAAATAAAAATATTATTTTTTCTGTATTAAAAATCAGAAAAAAGAGGAAACATTGTGATATAATAGTATTATTTCATACTGCCTTTGCTCAAAAAATAATATTTCGGGTAATATTTCGGGATTTAAACTAATTTTTTCAGTAGGCACTTAAATGAAATTAGACAAGTAATATTAGTATTCATTTTATGTTAAACATCAAAATTTTGGAAAAAGAGATGAAATCTCTCACAGAAGTACTGTAAAATGAAGACTATAAAATATAATAAACATGGAAATATCCTTTTCTTTAATATCAAAAGATTCAAATAAAGATTTTACTCCTTAATTATGCCAAAATTCTAAGTATGACTCCCCCAGTCTCTACAAACAGAGGCCCTCAGTACATCTATAGTAAGTTTTTCTTGTTCATGATGGTAGCACACTGACCATGAAAGTAGTTGCTGGTTGGAATTAAATTTGCGTTGGGAAGTATATGTCAGACACAGTCTTGCATTAGCATGTTTTTTACTACTTTCAGTTCCTTTGTTTTCCCTAAAGAAAAAAGACATGGTGTCCATAGTATTGCTATGTGTGTGTGTGTGTGTGTGTAGCCGAACTGCTAAATAAAATTAAAGTTATTCTTGTCCCCTTCATAGATAAAGAATTAAATATCCAGTAAGTAAGAAAAAATTACTATTATTGAAATGTTATTATTAAAAATACACATTGCTTTATATTTTATGTTGGCTGTATTTGAACAAAAACTGCTTAATCTTATTGTTGTCTATTGGCATTGAGAGCTCTTTCTTGTTGAATAAAATCTGGGACAGAGACTCTTAATTTCTTTGAAGCCTAGTCATTAACATGTATTGTATTAACTGTAAGGATCAATGTACCTGACTAGTACTTCCAGTATTTGTTTAATAGATGTAGTAAGAGAGGGAATTTTTGCCTTGTTTCTGATTATAGAAAAAAAATTCAGTTTTTCATCATTGCTTTCAATGTTAGCTGTGGTTTTTCACATATGCCCTTTATTTTGTTTACTTAATTTCCTTCTATAGCTGGTTTATTAATATAATTTAAAATAAATGAGTGTTATTTTTTTCATATACTTGTCTTGCATCTATTTAGAACTACATGCATTTATTTTTTTATTTTAATGTGGTATATCAAATTTCTGATCTGCATGTGAAAATTTTTTTGAATCCCTGGATTAAAACCCTCTTGATTGTGGTGAATGTGAGTGTGTGTATGTGTGTGTGTGTATGTGTGTGTGTGTGTGTGTGTGTTTAATGTGCTATTAAATATAGTTTATTAGTATGTTGTTGAGTGTTCCACCTACATTCATCAAGGATACTGGTTGTAGGTTTTTAATTTATTTGTTTATTATTATTTTTTAAATTTAAAATTTCAGGGTAATGCAAGCTTCATAAAAGGTTTTTGAAAGTGTTCCTTCTTCAGTTTTGTGGGGGAGAATTTGGGAAGCATTGATGTTAATTTTTCTTCCAATATTTGATGGAATTCACTGGTGAAGCCATCTGTCCTTTGCTTTACTTTGTTGTGAGGTATTTGATTACTTGATTGGGTCTCATTGTTGCTCTTTTCATGTTTTGCACTTCTTAATAAGTCATTTTTTTATTTTTGTAAGTTTTATATTTCAACAACTTATCTATTTCTTCTAGGTTATCCATTTTGTTCAAGTATCATTGTTCAAGGGCTGGGGATGTGGCTCAAGCGGTAGGACACTCGCCTGGCATGTGTAAGGCCTGGGTTCGATCCTCAGCACCACAAACAAATAAAAGTGTTATGTCCGCTGAAAACTAAAAAATAAATATTAAAAAATTCTCTCTCTCTCTCTCTCTCTCTCTCTCTCTCTCTCTCTTTAAAAAAAGAATCATTGTTCAAAATCATCTTTGACAATCTTTTTAATTTATATGGCATCAGTTATAATATCTCTTCTTTCAGTTCTGATTGAGTCCTTGCTTTTCTTCTTCTTTCTGTTGCAGGGACAGATGAGGCAAGGCATCCAAGACAGCAGGAAATAGTTTCATTTGGCTGCAGCCTGGTTCAGGGGGCACAGCTTTTGCTGCAATCAATTAATGCCCAGAACCCCAAGTTCAGGTAGTTTCAGAGATTTATACTCAGCATGTAAGGGGAGGCGCTCAGAAGTTCAAAGTCTGCAGAAGTTCACATAAAAGCAGGTTTTTTCTTTCATTGTTTTGGGTAATTTAACCCTTCAAGGACAACACCTAAGAAGGGGAGCGCTTCTTCTCCCCTTTCTTTCCTCCCCCTGCCAGCTGTTACCATGGAGCCCAATTGGTAAATGATCTTAAAAATGTAGACATCTCTGTGAAGCCCAGCTCAAAGCCTAAGGCCTTGTTTCAACATTTCTTCAAACTACTCTACTGGATATGTTTGTGAAAAACTAGTAAGAGGCTGTCCAGCACCTGGAGTGTTGATTTCTTCCTGGGCAGTGGCCAAATAAGATAGGGCAACACGAGAATAGGAAGTTATCTACATTGAACTGTTTTGCAGAGACTCTTTTGCCTACAGTCCTAAAATCAGACATAATGAAGATTCTGGAGAAGCCCAGTTAAGACTTTTCTGTGGAGAAAGGGAGTGCCACTTCAATTCAGCTCTTTATATATTTTATTTATCTTTTTTAAACTCAACTTTAAGGTCTATTTTTTTTTCTACTGTTTTCTATTTAATTTATTTTTTCTCAAATCTTTTCTTTTTTTCCTTTCTGCTAACTTTGAACTTAATTTGTCTTCATTTTTCCTAGTTTCTTGAAGTGTAAAGTTAAATCTTTATTCCTTTTTAATATAGACATTTGTTGCTCTAAACTTCCTTCTAAATATTAATGCTGTTTCATCTGAGGTTTTGGTATGCTGTGTTTTCATCTTTCTTTATTTCATTCATTTTTTATCTGAAATATTTTTTAAAAGTTTTTGTTATTTTCTTTGATCTAATGATCACAGTGAATTTTTCTAGAAAATAATATAGTCAATATCTTTAAAAGTCTATATGATATGCAAGTTATAATAGGTAAAGTGAATTTCATAAAAAACTTCCATCTCATTCATATTGTATAGACAGCAAAATCACAACGACAACAAAAACCTTGTTCATTGTGACAAGTTGACAATGAAATGACATAAGAAGAAGAGAGCAAAAGTAATATTTGTAGAATAGTATATGCTATGACAGCAAAGACATATTGAAACACTCATGTGGTTGATGTTTATGAAATGATAGAGGGTACAAAGATTAAGGGAAGATACAAAAGGGAAATCATGTACTAGGAGTATCAAAGGCACTTTTCCTTCATTTGATGGAAGAGGGTATTAGATAACATCAATGTCTTGAATCTCTGTACCTTTTACATAAAGTGATTCCTTTATTGAATAAAGTGGAAAATTAAAGTTACAGAAAATTCTTATTGACTGAACATTGTATGCCACCCAGAAAAACTGACAAGTATCCAAAATGTGGTTGATTGTCATAAATTCTTGATTTTCCTTGTTTGCAGTATCAATGGAACAATGAGAGAATAATAGAGAAATAAAACAGAATGTGTGACTGGATCTAAACTGAACCAAGATACACAATACTGTTTTTATAGGAAAGTGGTTCTTCAGCAAAAACATTCCAAACATGATTTTTAATATGTTATTTTTACTGCTTTAATACTTAATTTTAAAATTAAAAATCTTCCTTGTGTATTCTAGTAACTGTAAGTTTGTCTCCCTATGAATGTATTATGACAAGTACAATCAGAATTTCTCCACAAAATGACCTTTTTAATATGACATAGTCTTGTATTTACTTTATTCCTGTCCATTTAAATCCATTTTTATAGCTCTTCTTTAACTTCCTGAATATGTAGATTATTTGTTTTTAATTTTAAACCACTGTGTTTTTACAGGTATTTAACTTAGGATTTAAATAATGGAGTATTCTTAAAAATAATAATATTTTAGTACTATAATTATTCATAGTTAACCTGTCTCCCAATCACATGCAGTACTTGATCATATTTAGTACTGAGCTCTCATGAAGATCTTAAAATTATTTGTCAACGTTAAGAACAAAACCATTGTTTGGAATCATAAAATTTCAATATGTCATCCATTGGGCAAGAAAGGAACCAGCAATAACTAATTGTAGGAAGAGTATTTTAAGCTTTACTCTTTGTGGTATTTTATAGAATATGTCCATTAAAGCCACTGGCTTGCCCTAGTTGCAAAAAAAAATCAATTTTTTTAAATTTTAGGGTATATTCTATAAGAGTCTTCATTATGCTATCCTTGAAAACATGGAATATAAAAATATAAATTATTATAATATTTTACTCTTCCCAAATTATTACTGAATGAAATTTGAGTTTACTGATAGTCAATTTTGGAGTGCCCAGGGTAATAGAGATGTACAGACTAAGAAGGAAGGAGCAAGAATCTGTTGTCCATTGGGTCATATGATCTAGAGGGTGGAGCCCCTGAACTACCAGAATTTTTGGTGTGTAATATCTTTCTCTGATGTTTTCCTGTCTTTTGACCATGGATTCATTAAACAAGTGTGATTGTCTTGCAATTAGTTGTGTTAATGCTATTCTCCTTGCAGTCTTCAATATCTCAATCCAGGCTGCAAAGAATCCCCAAGTTTTCATTGGGTGTATATGATACTCTGCTATTCTATACTATTAAGTTTACTAGTATACCAGAAGTAACCTGGAAGTAACCTGGATAGTGTTCACTGCCCCTTGCCCCCCCCCACTTTTTTTCGATGTGTCAGTTTCTTAATTTGGAAGGGAAAAGGGCAGATTACTTTCAATACAAAATTACTGTAAAAATAAATATTTTCTATTGACACATAAATACACTCCAGGGAGAGGAATGCCTTTTTCCACTAGTTTCTTTCTTTGTCAACATTATGTTTTGTGAGCTCAGATAGAAGTAAGCTAAAGGTAGTACCAGAAAATGTGCAAGAAAATCAAGAAAATAATGAAAAAGGAGAAGAGTAGGATAACCCCAATCACAGCAGGAATTGCAATACAGAAACTCAAATTTTTAGTTCACTTATCTCATGAAAGACACAAAGGAGCCTAGGTAAAAGTTTTTGTTATTTTACTGTATGTACGATTAAAATGATAATTAAACATAACGAATCAATTATTTTGCCATATTCTATCTAACATGGGAATCATGGGACTATTTTTAACATAAAAACATTTATGTCTCTTAAAAGAATTTCTCTAAATCTATCTTCTAATGTAATGGGGGTAAAGTATATACTTGTATTTTGAATTTAATTCCTTAGATGTAGTCAGGGAGAGGAAAAGTCTTCAAACTTTATTGAAAATGTGAACAATACAATAGAGTTTAATGTAATTTCACTTATAATTCTTTTTATACTTTCCACTTAGCCTAAAGTGTATTTAATTTGCAATGTAATTGAACAGATGAGAGTGAAGTCAAGAAAGGGCCGCCAGCATTGTGTGAGATGCTCCCTTTAATAACCAGAGAAAAGAAGAGGTAAAATAGTCAAAGAAGAACAAGCAGGGTGGTGAGTTTCTAAAGTTGTTTCCTGAATATTCTATTTCTGGGATGAACTACTACTATGTGGTGCTTTTCTTATTCTCTTTCTCTCTTTTGCAGCATTGTGGATCAAACCCAGGTCCCTTCACATACTAGGCACTGAGCTATGATCCCAGTCCTCAGAGATACTCTAGGGAGATAAAGAGGAGGTTCTTACCACTTAGGGGGAAAGCGGACAGTTGTCCCAGTGATTCAGAGTTATGCTGATTTCCCTAATGTGGTAAAAAATGTGTCATGAATCCTTTTGGCCTTATGACAGTGCTGCTTACTGAAGACTTTAGAATACAGAATTATTTGTTTTTCTTATTTGTTTTATTTTACTTGATTTAGTTTGTTTTAGAAATTACTCTAGGCCAGTTTCAATATCTAGGGGCATTTCAACATTGATTAAAGGAATCAAACTATACTTACTTTCCTCTATATTTTTCAGATAAAGAGTTGCTTCATATCCTAAAAATTAATTAAAGATATTTATCAGTATCCTATATGCAGCTGGCTTTTTGATAGTATTGACATTAATACAGCCATCAGACATTTAACTAAATGAATTAGATAAAAATATCTGTGAATAAAAAGACTGTGTTTTTCACGTATTTTTGGCCAGTTGCATCATTTAAAGCACTGTCTAGTGATCTTTTTTTAATATACTATTTGAATTTGATTTGAAATGTGTTTTTGAAAATTTTTGTGTTGATATTCTTCAAGAATATTGGTGCTGTCAAAATGTGTATACAGAAGAATAACACTCGATTACTTCCAGTCACCATATGGAAAGGTCTGCTGACCTCTTTATCACCTTGGAGTAAATTCAGATTAAATCTACCAATGATACTTTCAAAATGACTAGAAAAGTACAAACTTTCCAATGCATGAGAATAATTAATGCATGTAAACCTGACAATGCTTTTTACCTAGATTTGATTATTTTTTTAAGAGAGAGAGAGAGAGAGAGAGAGAGAATTTTTCAATATTTATTTATTTTTTTTAGTTTTCCGCGGACACAACATCTTTGTTTGTATGTGGTGCTGAGGATTGAACCCAGGCTGCACGCATGCCAGGCAAGAGCACTACCTCTTGAGCCACATCCCCAGCCCACCTTGATTTGATTATTAAGCATTGCATACATGTTTTTTTGTGGTTATTATATAACCTCCAAAGATGTGCAAGTAGTATGTCTCTTAGAAATAAACAAGAACACAGTGTTTAAAAGAAATGATAAATGAGGAGATAGAAGCATTCAACTTGATTCAAACATTATACAATATATTTGTGTATCTAAATATCACATTGTACCCCATCAATATGCAAAAGTTTGTTATTCTGTGTCAGATAAGATAAAATAGATTTAGTCAGTTTTGAAAAGAGTAAATAGAAGAGACTATGTCTATTTTATCTAAGTCATAAAATAATTAGCAAATGTTATTCTTCACAATCTTTCAGTATGTGTTTAATCTTGATGGCTCTGTAGTAATACATTCTCTTTCACTCTTGATAACAGTGATTTATTTATTTTTTCTTGTTTTTGCTTATTCAGTTCTGCTAGGGTTGTCGATTTTGCTTATTCATTTCTGTGGGGGTTATGGAGGTTATCCATCTTATTATCTGTTTCTTTTTTACCATTCTTGTCAGAGTGAATCTATGCTCATGGAATGCAGTTATTATTCAAGGGCAGAGTCCTTAAAAGTTTCCAGTGGAGTGACTTGGGTGTTTTCTGAGCTTTTATGAATTGACATTGTATAATTTCTAAACTTTTATTTCCACAGTGACAAAAAGTAGCTGAGATTTCTGTTCACCCTTTTTTCAGCCTTGTAGTTTTTGGTCTCTCCCTGGAACTGTGTACACTGCTCTGTCCCTGTCAATTCTCCCTAATTTCTAGCTAACCTGAAATGCACAAAATGTTTATTACTTGAAATAAAATACTGTATAGATATTACCCAATAATGTTTAATTAGTTTGACGGCCAAACTTTTGCTGCCTTTTGTAGTAGGTTAGTACTTTTAATTTGTAGTACTTTTTCAGTATTAAAAAAAAATGGAGATTGATCCTACTATATGAAGTATGGCCATTAACAAAACTAGAATTACAGGGGTGAAATCTTTGCTGGGTAAAGAATCTGTCTAGAGTGAGGGCAGGTATATTGAATTATTATGGCTTCAGTTATTTATAATTCCATTTCTGGGGACAATATGTCTTATTCATATAAACTAGTTGCAGTAATTTTAGGAAATTGAAAAGTGGCATTTTAAGATTTAAAAGGTAGGATTTATGATTATAATACTATTATGAGGAATACTTCTAAAATGTTTGGAATTTATTCATGTTTAGGTAGGAAAACAAAAGACAAAAAACAGTCAACAACAAAAGTAACCAATTAACTAGTCACATAATTATTTTAATTAAATTTGTAATTTGACAACTCAAAATTTCAAAATTGCTATTTGATTTCATCTCCTCAGTCTAGTGGCTACCAAACTACCCCCGTCTTCAGTGTAGTCATGAGACTTTCCAATGCTTCAGCCATTGCATTGAGATACATTTTTGAGAAACTTGGTTTTCGGGCTGGGGTTGTGGTTCAGTGGTAGAGAGAGTGACTTGCATGTGTGAGGCACTGGGTTCCATCCTCAGCACCACATTAAAAAATAAATAAATTAAATGTACTATATCTATCTACAACTAAACTATCTAAATAAACAAATAAAAACTAAAAAAAAAAAAACTTTCCTTTTATTCCTTCTGCAAAGAGTTGAACACTACCATAGAATTCATGTATCCCATTCTCTTTAAACATTTTATGTCCTTCATATGATTCTGTGAGAGTGGTCATTCAATTTTTACACTTTTTCTTTCGTTTTACAGTTTTTAAGGTGATCACTAATTACGATCTAATTACTTTTCTCTACTGCAGGCAAGATTTCTGAGCATGACCCAGTAAGAGTAGAAGAATTTAAAACACCATCAGCTTCAACATGGCCAAACAATCAATAACGGAATGTTTACATTTTCCTGAATGATTATCCACAACCTTGTATAGTGACAATTATAGAAATAGTTGGTTTTGTTTTCAAAGGAAAAGTAAATTGCTTAATGTTTTAAGCATAGAGATTGTTGGTTAATTGGGATGCCACAGTTGTGGGGGGAAAGGGGGGACTAGAAAGAAGCTGGAGCTACAGTAAAAGCCATACCACAAAAATCAAGACACTGTTTGCAGTAAATAATTTATAGAACAGCTTGCCCTGTTGCTTCTGTTGCCAGCATCAAAAGAAAGTTTTTCTCCTGGGAAACATACTTGGCTAACCCAGGTTCCTCTGCCAACAGAATGCATACTCTGCTCTGCTCATCTTTATCACTAAGTCCTTGCTCGTGGCATGACTTTGTGATGAGCTGTGGTTATGCAACATGTCCATGAATTAGGTGGGATAGTAAGTTTGTTGAACAGCTTCATTCAGCTTTTAAGACAGCAAATATAATCTCATGGTCTGAACAAACTACAACAGTTCTTATTTCCTTAACATGCTAGCTTTGTGTTAACTGAGGTTTTACTCCATGAGCATTACCTTTGCAGAAACTGGGTCACAAGAGCAGCATGATGTGATGGCTATTAAAGCTTTGTCTCTGACATTACACTTGTAAAGTCCTTGCTTACGATTTGGATGGCCATCTTAAGTTATAGCTACCATTTTAAGAAAAAAAAAATTCACTTTCCTGCCCAGGAGCATTTAGAGAATGGCTCACTTCTCCCTTGTACCAACCCAGCCCCCTATGTGCCTGAATTCTTTTCACCCAACTAGTATCACCACTCCCTCTTACCCACCCCACCCTTAAACACCAATATGAGGACCTGCCAGACTCTAATCCCTGAGCCTTCCCCATAAAAGCCCCAAACCCCAAGCCTGTTTTGACTCTTTCCGTCTATGGAGAGATGTGCCTTTATTTGCCAGCTCTGAAAAATAAACTCTCTTGTGTATCTCTCCCTGGTCTCTGTCTTTCAATTCTCACTCGCCCATCTCCTGGTTCCTTGTTTTCCTTTCAATACTCAACCCTTTCTGCTCACATTTCATTGATGAAATCAAGTTGCAAGTCCAAGTGCGATATTAATGGGGCAGGAAATTAAACTCCTCCCATAGAGAAACACTTAAAATATCTTAGCCATAGGCAGGGATGTAAAACCCCTTCAAAATAAAGTCAGAGGATAATTGGAGACATTAATAAAGTTGACTAAACTAATGTATTTCCTCCCATAGTATTAGATAAGCCACATCAATCCTTTCATGATGGAAATTCACCAAATACAGAAAAGGGTTTCAGATGTTTGTCAGTTTTATTATGATAAAAGTGTACATTATAAACTTTGTGACTCATTCCTTCAAAGATAGTTTTTAACTTGTTTGACCACTTTGGGATACAAGAATTATTAGTTGCAGAGGTGATATCTGCAGAGCACAACAAAGTTGCAGCTTTTAACTTCTGGCATAATATATTTAAATGCATGAAAAAGGTTACCTACTTAGGGATCTTCCTCATTCCCTTCAAAATATTTCAAGTTACTGGAAATATCCAAATGGGTTTGGTAAGTAGTTTTATAGTACTAACAAAGATAACCAAGTGCAGGTACAGTAGACATGATCTGTTGGAGTCTGTAAACAAGTCAAAAATAACACCTGGCATTTTGCCAGGGGAATGTTAGAGTCTGTAAACAAGTCTGGATGGTGCCTGGCAAAATGTCAGAGGGAGTGGTTTGAGAAGTAACAAAACCGAGCCATTAGGTGTAGAGATTTCTTATTGGTTGACTGATGTATCTAGTTTATGCTAATTAGATAAGCTGTGTGGAATGTATAAATACTGCTCCTGTCCTGCAATAAACGGCTTCCACTCCTGCTGTATCAATCTACACAAGTTGTTCGTCACCCCCCGGTTATTTTGCTGCAGCCGGACTGCGGCAATGATCTGATCAAGAAATATGTTTTAAAAATAGAGCTCATCTTTGTGACTATGAATGACTAATACACTATTTGAAATACTACCAGGATTTCTGAAACAGACTTTCATATTAAGTGTGATCAGATTACTACTGGAAATTGCTTTGGGAATAATTTCATTGAAATTAAGCAATGCATTGCAAGAATACCCAAAAAAACTAAACAAATTCTTCTAAAACAAAGTTCAACAAGTTTCATCAAACTCCTCTCTACCTGAAGGCAAAGTTCTATTTTTATACAGATGATACAGGTAAACACTTATAATTCTGCTATTGATGGAATATAAAACAATAATGCTCACAGTAATTACCATTTGAATATAGCTCAGGAAATTGAGAAACAACTGATAGAGGCAAGTTTTTGGAAGACAGAATTTTTTAAAATTTTTGTTGATAAAGTATTTAAAATAAAATTTTGAAGGTCCTTTTGAATTTTGAAAGACCTTAATTTTATGTATTTGTATATGATGCTAAGAATCAAACCCAGTGCCTCACATAATACTAGGCAAGCACTCTGTCATTGACCTACAACCCCAGGCCAAGGTCTCTTTTTCTTAATAGAGGGCAAGATAGTATGTATGAGCTTGCTTCAAAAAGAGTCAGGGACAATACATTAAGATATAAGGAAAAAGAAGGTAATTTAAGCAACATTAAAGTGAAGACAATTAAGCGGAACAAAAAGAGCAAGTTCTGAGATAATAAACTGAAAACAAAAGTTCTTTGAAGTATATGGGAAAAGTCTTGGGCTTTTTATAATAGCTGATGGTACATTTAGTTGAAAACAAGCTTGATTAGAAATGGAGAGAAAGGTACAATTATTAGATACTCATGTTAGCAGCCTAAATTATTTTTTCTCTCTCCCTGTATGCACAATGTGTGTGTGTGTGTATACACACACATACACACACACACATAATTGTACCTTTTGTTTATGTATATATAAATACATACATATGTATATATATTTCTACTTTAAAATATACCCAAAAACTTTTTTGTTTTTTCTTTTTTTTTCTTTTTCTTTCTTTTTTTTTTTTTTTTTGAGGTCATCTTGCTGAGCTTCCAAGTTTGGCCTCAAACTTGGGATTTTCTGTCTCAGTTTCCTGAGTTGCTAGGATTACAGGAGAACACTAATGTGACCATCTGTAATATATTTTAAAAATTTGTTTTATTTATTTATTTATTCTGCCATGTTGGGTTTGGGACATTTCTACTATTACATTTACTAAATGAAGACATAAATGTTTAAAATAATTACAAATATATTTAAAAATAAAGGCCAAGGATCAGGATAATTTTTAAAATTCTAATAAACAAAAAATCTGAATTGAACATAACTTCTTCATTTTATTTGATTCTCAGTAAAAATTTATATAGCAATTCATGTTGTTTAAATACCTTTAATTAATTTTCATAAATGTGATCTTTTTTTTAATATGCTCTACATACTGTGGTAATGGCATAATTGAGTCTGTATTTTTATATTATGAAACAAAGCCTCAGTCAATTATGCAGCATTCTCGTGTTATCTCTTTCTTCATCATTGTGCCCCAAATACCTGAACAAGTAAGACTTAAAGGAGGCAAAGTTTATTTTGAGCTCATGATCAGAAGTTCATTCCATAAGTGGCTGACTCCATTGCTCTAAATCAGAGCTGAGGCAGAGCATCAGGTGGAAGGACATGGCAGAGGATAGCTGCTTGGTCCATGGCAGCCCAAGAGAAGAGAAAAATAGGAGTTTGGGAAAAAAAATAATTCCCCAAGGGCATGCTCCTAGTGACCTACTTCTTCCAGCCATGCCTTACCTGCCAATAATTACCATCCTATAATCCATTCAAATTATTAGACCATCAAATAGATGAACTACTTATTTGGTTGCAGGGCTCATAATCTTATGATTTCACCATTGAACAATCCTACATTGCCTAACACCATAAACTTTTCAGGGGACACTCCACATCTAAACCATAACAGTACTTGAAGTCACAAAATAAATAAATGAAAAACATGTTATTAAGTACATCCTCTGTGATCTTAGACTATACTATGTCCATTGTGCCTCTTGGCCCAAGAGGATGTTGTAGGTCATGGAAGGTGAGGGGATACCCAAGGACCTAGAAGACCACATAATAGAAGCATAGTGCTACTGCAAGTACAGTGTAATAGGTTTTCCAAGTACTTCACTTTACCAAATATGGATCATATTGCATTATCTCTTTTTTATGTATTTCATTGTAATTGGCTTCATTCAGAACCACCACTCAAATTTATAAGTATAAATCAATTGGATATTTCTTGGGTCAGTGTGCTTCTAAAACCTTTTGATTCATTATTAATGTATGTTAAGTAATAAAGGTACACAACATATTCTAGGAGAGGTAAAATTATAGATACATTCATTTTATTATGAAGCCACCAACAAGAAATAATAATGCAGCCATTAGCTTATATATATGATAGTTTTGTTGTAAACTATATATTAGGTGCAAAGATAATTTCTTAACACTATGACTCAGTACAGTAGATGTCATTATTATTTATGAATAATTAATGGAAATGAAGGGCCTTTAGTTGCTAAATCAAGTTCACAGAGCTAGGAGTTTATAATCAATCATAGACAGAATTTTATTAATGCAAACTGTCTTAGTTTTTAACTCCATGTTACATTTACCACATAGAGTCATGCCCAATTTTCTGTAGGGCAAATGTTCCAAGATCCCTTGTAGATGTCTGAAATTGTGGATAGCACAGAGATCCATGTGTATTATTTTTTATGCATGTACAGAACTATGATAAAGTTTTGTTTATGAATTGGTCATGACAAGAAAGAAATAACTAATAAAATAGAACAATTATAACAATAAACAATGATAATATTTCCAGAATTGTTACTCCTTTAATTTGTGGCCATAAATTAATACAGAGGATACATAAACTTAAACACTGCCATTCTACTTTAGTGGAACTGAGAACTCTGACACCCGCTAAGCAAAAAAAAAAAAAAAAAAAAGGGGAAA
>NW_025999961.1:15477119-15480294 GCF_001458135.2 Marmota marmota marmota
CAATTTTGCTCATCATTTGGCATTACTCATATAACAGGAATTCCATACAATCCTCAGGGACAAGGCATAGTTGAAAGAGCTCATCAAACTATTAAAATATACTTATTAAAACAAAAAGAGGGAAATGGAAAGGGGTATATATCCCCCAAAGATAAACTTAAAATAACCCTTTTTACTCTAAAAATTTTAAATTTGGATTCATCAGGGCTTAGTGCTGCGGAAAGGCATATGTGTCCAAAACATGTACATAAGCCTAAGGTACTTTGGAAGGATATTCTAACAGGAAAATGGAAAGTTCCTGACCCAATGATTGTCTGGAGTTGGGGTTCTGTTTGTGTGTTTCCACAGGAAGAACAGCAGCCGGTTTGGATTCCAGAGAGACTAACCAAAGCGATTTCTACAGACCTAAAACAAGATGATTTGACTCAAATCCAACAGCTGATATCCAGAGCTCCAGCTTGGCTATTCTTACATCTGCAACAGTGATTCTCCCACACCTGGATGCTAATGAATAATGAACACCATTAAAGCCTATTTCAAATATAAAAAACCTTGGTGCTTGCTTGTGGGGATATCTTCAGACCCATTATGCAAGTTACAGGAACAAGGATGGGATATCCAAGAAAGAGTCAAACCCAGGTGGTAACCAGGATGTCTTTTTTCAATATCTATTTTATTATTGCCTTTCCCCACATCATAAAGTTCTATTTTATTTTTTGAGCTCATACAGACCTAGGTTAATGTTTTTCTGATCAATGTTAATTTTTTACTGTCGAGTTTTTAAACATTGCAATGGAGATTTCACCTGTGTAAAGCTACAAGGCCTTTAGTATTGTCATATGTGTTGAAGGTTATGTGTGCACACTTGTGTTTTGTGTTGTATGTCTGTATGTGCGTATGTCCATATATCATATATGAGGAGCGCTCATGAAAAAATGGATCCAATTTTTTTTATTCACGTGATTTAAATGGTTTAATTTAAATTGGGTAAACAGCTGTTGAGGATTGTTTTAATATCTGAACAAAATAGGAGGTTAACAGATCTCTTTGTTTACTTTCACCTTTTCTTTTCATTATAGTTAATAATTCTGTTCAGGATAATGTAAATTGTTCAGAAAATTGTTTTCTTAGTACCTGTTGGTATGTTACATAATTTTTTTTAGCCATCGTTGCCAGAATTTCTATCTTCATCCCAGTGCTGGTGAAGACAAAGATAAAACCAAACTACAGCTTCTTCGATAGTTATCACAACAAACGGTATAAATTGACGCATCAATGAATAATAACTCAAAAAGTAATGCTCAATCAAGGAGTAGATTCTCTTTGGGAGGAAATGGACATATTGATAGATTCCTCCACTTTGAACTGCTTGCAGAACTTGCCTGGGCTATGTATCACTTGTATGCGTTGTGAACTATCTGTTGATGCAGCGAATTGTGGTAGTGCTGGCATATCTTTGCTGATGGTGTCATCGGTGGTACAATTTTTCCAAAAAGAGCCGTCATTTGGCTTGGTGTTGTGGCATTTTGCATCCTCCTCCCTTCTGCTAGTGATGGTCTAAAATTTGGGGGCCAACAGAGGTGAGGCAAAGAACCTCACCCCCCCACTGGCACCAAGGCCAAATTTGGGGGCCAACAGAGGTGAGGCAAAGAACCTTGTGCAAAGGCCTATCCACAAGTATGGCTGTATGCTGGACCGGTAGTCAGTGACGGGTATGATCCAATTGCAGTGGTACCAACCTAATACAGGAGAATTACACCTTAAGGTCAGCTCATCTGATGACTTGTAAGGACCATATATACTATTGGACAACCTAACAGGCACTATCCCTAAGCCACATTGCTTGTTGTTTAATTAAATAGAAGGGGGGAGATGCTGAAAGCTACAGTTGGAATGGCCCCTGGCATTTTGCCAATAGTATTGGTTGAGAGGTAAGCCATTAAAATGATGCTGAATTGATTCAATTGTATATCAGACCTTTACTGTCCGAAACGGCCTGCTACTTTGGAGTTATCGTGCTACTTTGGAGTTCTCAAGGGGATTCCCAGAGAGTTCCCATTGGTTGGGGAAGTGCCGGAGGAGGGATTTCAGGTTGGTGGTTCCTGGAGGCGCTGAGTGGCATTTGGAAGAGTTCCCGGGGAGCATGTGTGGAGCATGCTGGCAGAGTTCAGAAATAAAGTTTGTTCCTGCTTGAGTGGCTCGTGATTTGTGCCCAGCCAGACTGCGGCAATATCCTGAGCTGCTTTCCTTCACCACACTCTTCTGCCAAAATAATCTGCCTCACGTGGAGCCTGGAGCTATGGAGTTAAAATTTATGGACTGGGATTTCTGAAACTATGGGCCCCCAAACAAGCTTTTTATCTTCTAATCATTCTTGCCAGATCTTTTGGTCATAGCAGTGAAAAAGCTGACTAAAACAAGGATAAAGTCACTAGTATAGGAAATAATGAAAGTAGTGTAACAATTATGACAGTTTTGCAAGATTTTCTGATTTTTAAAAATTAATCAAATTATTCAAATCCTAAGAAGAATTTGAATACCCACATGTTCAAATGCTAGTCTCTATTGTTTATCCCTTCATAAAATGTATGAAATTTTTTTCATTCTGCCTCATCTTATAACATAGTATATTATACTCAATGAAATATGATTCTGCCTCATGCTACTAAAATCTAAAGTTTGATTATCTTGATACTTTGCTTCTTAAATTAATTAGATTAACAATAAAAATAATGACAAGAGTAATAATAGAAATTGATGGAACACTTCTGCATACCTGGTCTGTAACTGACTTGTTTCTCTGAAACTTACTCAAAATAATTATATGAAGGAATCTTAGAAAACTGGGAATGGAATCACCATTTGACTCAGTTATCCCACTCCTCAGTCTATACCCAAAGTATTTAAAAACAGCATACTATAGCGACACAGCCACATCAATGTTTATAGCAACACAATTCACAATAGCTAAACTGTGGAACCAACCTAGATGTCCTTCATAGATGAATGGATAAGGAAAATGTATATATATATATATATATATAATGTTGATGTTTCATTCAGCCATAAAAAAAGAAAAATCTATCACTCGCAGGAAAATAGATGGAAATGGAAAACATCACAGTAAGTGAAATAAAGCAGACTCAGGAAGTCTACAATCGTATGTTTTCTCTGG
>NW_025999961.1:15480697-15523091 GCF_001458135.2 Marmota marmota marmota
TAAATTAAATATATATATATATATACACACACACACACACATACATACATACACCCACACACCCACACACACACACACAAACACGGAATAATATTCAGCATTAAAAGGGCATAAAATCATGGCATTTGCAAGTAAATGGATGGGATGGGAGAATACAATTATAAGTGAATTTAGCCAATCCCCCCAAAAAAACAAATGCCAAAAGTTTTCTCAGATGTAAGGATGCTGATTCATAATGGAGATGGGAGGGGGATCATGTGAGGATTAGATGAACTCTAGATAGGGCAAAGGGAAGGGAGGGGCAGGGAGGGAGCATGGGGTAGGAAAAATGGTGCAATAAGATGGACATCATTACCCTGAATACAGGTATGAAGACACTAATGGTGTGAAGATAATTTATATACAACCAGAGATATAAAAAATTATATGAAGGACCCACTATTATTGTTCATTGTTTGATAGGTTCTACGCTGATTCTACCCAACCCCTAATGACTTATTAGTATATTTATTAGTATATCAAGAGTAAGTTTTATATGTTGTTCACTCCATGCTCTGTTCTTGGTTTGGCTGTGGCTTTGTCTGAGTTGCATTCTTCCACCCCAATACTAAGAATGCAGCCAGGAGTGTTGTATATGCTATTCCAATGACTACATCCCCAGCCCTTCTCTTTGTATTATTATTATTATTATTATTATTATTATTATTATTACTTTGACGTAGTATCTAAGATAATTAGTCTGACCTCTATCTTGTGATCCTCCTGCTGTTTTCAGACACCAAGTTTGTAACAACTGATTATACAAGACCTAGGATTCTAATATAGGTTTTGATACAGAGATATGGGATGCATGGGATTATATGCATACACCACCATGCCCTGGCTATCACAGCTTCTTAATTCTGAAATTCAGACATAAGCATAATCCCTTATCTGAGACATGCTGCTGTTAGGCAAACACATGCTCCTGTTGGACTTCTTGATGTTTCCTACGGCTTCTGTTATGACAGAGTGCATGAAACTTCCATCCACAATCCATTAGGCAAAGGCAAGTTATATGTCTAATTCCAGTTTCAGGTGTTATGGCACAAGCAATTTTGTATACACCTCTTGTGAGAAGGAATAAATAATGGCAACAATAGTAAGATTGGCCACAGGAAAATTTTTGATTTTGCTATAAAGTAAAATAAGCAATACTAACAATGGCACACGGCTAGTCAGTAGAGGATCTTGTTTCCTTAAGCAATGTGGTTCCATGTCTACTTCATTTTGCCTACATTGTAGTGTGACACTTTTTTTGTTTGAATACACATAATCTTATGTACCAGAGATGAGACCCTAGTTGCTCTCTGCATTTTCATTTAGCTAATGATTTTGCTTTCTACTGATACACATTTCCTAAGTGATTTTTACTGAATGTTCAGATATGATAAGCAGGAGTGTGGCCAGGCAGATCTGTGAGAGAGCAAGTATTTCCATTTCAAAATATATACATTTTATTTTTTTGGAAGTATTGTCCCCAAAATCAAATTATAATAATCTCACTCCCAAGAAGAAAGTGATAGAGACTGATTGGTCCTTTGAAGATGCTTCTAACATAATGAGCTGAAATACAAGGAAATTAAATTCTTGCAGCACAGTACATCTATAATTGCTACATTTGTGTGTTGGCCTATTGCTTCAAATCAGCAGGTTGTCTTGCAAGAAATTGCTACTTAATAGAGAATATTAAATATATGCATTAATGTTATAACAGTGGCTTTGCCAGAAGGCAATGAAGTGTCATGTGTGCTAAAATACAAATAGAATATTTTTTTCCATTTTTAAGGCAATATTCTGCATCTTTAATGATAATCACATGATAAAACATTTACTGAATGTCTGAAAATAAAATGTAAATAACTTCAATAGTTAACCCACTGTGCAAACACCATTATTCTAAAGAAAGCCTATATATTATGTATCAATTGAAAAACCAGACTTAATAAAAGAGTGCATACTATAACACCCTTAAATGATATTAATTTGGGCAATCTGAAAACTTACCTTTTACTACATTCAAATATACTGAACTTCTTTAATAGAATAAGTAAACTTTTAAAATCTACAGGGTAATAATAGAAAAAAACTGAAGCTACTTTTAACAAAGCAATTCAATCTAAATAATAATGTGTTGAATGCTGTGAAGGTGAAGGCAGAGATTAGAGCAGCATTAATGGATGCATGCTAGCAGCCACCAGAAATGCAGAGGCAAGGAACTAATCTCATTGTAGATCTTCTGGAGGAAGTGTGACCTTCCTGACACTTTGCTGTATCCCATTAATGTCTTCTCTTGGCTCCAGTCTCTGAATTTTTTTGGGATACATTACATTGGTTCCAGACATCAAGTTTGTAGCAACTGTTTGAACTGGAGATAGGACTCTAATATTGATTTTGATACAGATATGGAATGTTGTAACATTAAGTACCAGAAAATGTGTTAGAAACTTTGGAATTGGATAATATGAATGGAGGCTACAAAAATTTTTAGTCACATAATAGAAAATGCTTAAATTTTCATGAACAGTCTGTTGATAGAAATGTGGATGTTAAGAGTTATTTTTGATGGGATCTCAGAGAAACAAAAAGGAAGTCATCATTGAAAGCTGTTGGAAAGGTAATCCTTATTGTAGGATGATAGAAAACTTTGCTAAATTATACCTTACTGTTATGTGGATAATCAGAAATTGTAAGAAAGGGATTTTGATTAAGCTGAGTAATGAAAGTATTGCCTGCTTGTGTATATAATGTCAGAAGACAAAAATATATTGAAGAAAAAATAATTAATCATAAAGGAATCATGTGTTGAAGACACCTAGGTTGATTTCTTAATTGTAAGTTATTTAAGGGTTGGGTTTATGAGTTTCACCTCTTTATAGTCCCTGCTCCTTGCCCAAAGTGGGTGTTTGGTCATTGTTGATGGACTGAGAATGGGGCTTCATTTAAAAAGTATTACAAAATTAATACTTTCCAAACACATCAGTGGCATTTAAGATTATTATTTACAGACTGGTAATAATGACTGCATTAATAGGTGACTGTATGACCAATGTAATTCTTCAACCTGTACAATCAGAAAAAATAGAAATTTTACCCCATTTGATTCAAATGTATGAGTTGTCAAGATCATTGTACTGTCATGTGTAGCTAATAATTTTTTTTTCCTTTACACAAATACTTACATCTAGTTAAGTGCAAATATGAAGGTGGGTACAATTACTAAACTGATTACCAGTTAATACAACTTTATTCTTTGCATAATTACAGTAGCCAATTTTCTTGAACATGGTGTTTTTGAACATTGATATTTAACATAGTTGATGTATTTACATTGGTAAAAAGAAAAAACGGAAGCAGCATTGGATTATTTGGGACAATATCAACCCTGCCTGGTTTGCTAAATGTGATAAAATTAGGAAAGTAACTGCTAGGAAAATACATTGTAGAAGGAATGACTATGGTGTAGATGAAATTTTTTATTAATTCTGAAGAGATTACATGCATGACACACAAATTCACTCAGCTATCCTGCAAAGTACAGCAATACAGATTGTGTGAGACAGGAGAGATGTGAGGAAGATGCTCTTTACTAAAGGTGCAAATTCCTGTGGCATACCAGGGAGAAACCAAGGCTTTTGAGAATGATATTTCACCATAAGCACTTCCTCTTGAACTAAAATAGACAGAAAAAGAATTCAATGAATAAAAGTTTTTGAACTAAAAATATTATACAGGCAGGAAACTACTAGAAAACACATTACCCTTCAAGATGAATACTCCTGCACCTTGGAAAAAAAAATTAAAAAACTTAAAAAACTTACCTGCATGAAATCAGAATCTTTTGGGACTGTGACGTCGTCGTCTTCTTCTTCTTCTTCTTCTTCTTCTTCTTCTTCTTCTTCTTCTTTCTATTTTTTTTTTTATTTTTCCTCCCTTTTTTGTGTGTGAATGTCTAAGAAGAATATAAGTATGTCTGTCACATCTTTGGAACTTTTGTAGCTTTGTGGGTGTAAAGATGAATATAAAAGTTCTATCAGACTCTTTCATACTAAGAGAATTCTATGTATCTGATTTATACTACATGATAATACATGAAAATTTTGGATTGATCAATCCTATTTAGATTAAACTCTGGCCTTGAACTGCTGCATTAATATGTCAAAGTTTTGAAAATGTTAATAAGGTATGGATATATTTTAGATCTGAAATGGCCATAGATCTTTAAATTCAAAAAGAATACGTAGGCTGAATAAGGTTCCCCAAATGCTAACTGTTTTTCCCTTGGGTTTGTGTATCTTATTCGGAAAGAAGGGGAGGGGCTTTGCCAAATGGTTTAAAAGGTAAGAATGTCAAATAGGAAAGATTATCCAGGATTTTCTTAGTGATCTCTCTATATATCCCAGTATATCCATATAAGAGGCAGAGGGAGATTAGATACATACAGCAAGAATGCAATGTGATCAAGGAGGTGGAAATGGGATGAAACAGTGCAAAGCAGAAAATGCCATCAGAGGCTCTACAAGGAAGGGAACTATCTTCTCTTGATCTTCTTTTGGTAATGGGCTCTGCCAAAATACCTTGATTTTACCGGTGATAGTGGCAGTGAATTTTTGTCTGTGATAATTTGTTATAGCATTAATGTGAAACTAACATGATATGTTAAGATCACAACATTAATGCTATTTGCTATGGGAATCATGCTAACATTTTCTAAGAATCTTACATAAAATGCCCACATTTGAACTAATAGTCTAAATGCTTGCTTTGTTTTTAATCTTTGGTACCAATTTTGTTAATAAAATCAAGTGCCTACCTTAATACAAAGCTTCATGTTAGAGGATAGATTTCCACACCAATTTTAAAGAAGAAAACAAAGAAAAAAAGAGAGAGAGATAATAGGGAAAGGATAAAATGTATTTTATTTTGAGCTCTGTTGAACTTCATATCCAGTTTAAACTGCCGCCTCAGGACAGTTGTGAGGGTCACATGCCCTAGGAAGTACATGTTGTAGTGACTTTAGCTCTATGGTGACATGTTGATATAAGAAAGACCATTTTTGTTGTACTGTTTCTCATTAGAGGACCCTGATGTAGACTTCTTTAAGAACCATAGACCCCCCCATTCTCTCCAGATCTTCCTTACTTTTTGCTACAGTTTATACACAGCTTTTTTTTTAAATCTGTTTATGTAGTGGAATAAATTTTTGCAATCTGAAAATTGTGCTTTCTTATGAGAAAAACAAAGTGCCTAATACCACAGTTTATTTGTTTATTTTCACTGATGATTGTGTTTGATGAAAATCATGTAGTCAATAATAATGATGATCATGACATGTGTGTGTGTGTGTGTGTGTGTGTGTGTATGATAATATAATTAAGCTGGTAACTCTGGGACAGGCTAATTTGATACAGACACTTTTAGAAATCTCATACTCCCATGCTGGCTTTTAATTAATATCTACTCTGATAAACATGCACATGTGAATTCTGTATTTGAGTTTGTTGTATGTAGAACAAAAGTCATTTTCTAAGTTTTACTGATGGAAGGCAAGACTTAAAATGTCATTGTCAAGAAAGTGTGTATAGTCAAGAAGTTCATAATTTTTAAACCAGGACGCAACAGCAGAAACATCACAGGAACCACTGATGTTTTCAAAAGAGAATGTGTCTAGTTTCCCTAGTAATGTGCACAGTGTTCTGAGCACATTGGAAACCCTGCACATTTCTCCATAGGAAAGCAACTCTAGGCATGGAACTACTGGTCTCAATGGAATTATTAGAAATTTTAATGAGGAAAGAAACTTTTCTCCATATGTGCTTTTTGTTAACTTGCTCAATTGATCAAAAAA
This sequence comes from Marmota marmota marmota, assembly GCF_001458135.2. NCBI lineage: Eukaryota > Metazoa > Chordata > Mammalia > Rodentia > Sciuridae > Marmota > Marmota marmota. Next base: position 15,486,585 of record NW_025999961.1, read on the forward strand.
GTTGAGATAATATAGTGATAGAGTTCCCAGGGCATCAATAATATTGCCTTCTGATGATACCCCAAAAAGAATTATCAGGAAAATGATTGGTTGAGAAGTATTAGAATGTTGAAATTTGATATGTACTCACTTTGATATCATGTTTGAACTAAGTACTCAATCACAGCTAAAAGTATAAAAATATGGCATACTCTATGAGGTTCTATTTTATAGGTAAAGGTAGGCAAAATGCATTCACAGGAATAGATTTTCATTTTTCTAGTTCAAAATAGGATTCATATTAATGTTATAATTCTGAATTCTTAATAGTTGGAAAATATGCTGATTGTGCACCTATTTTCAAGTTCAATTCAGGTACTCATTATATTTATGGTTTTCTACCTGAGAGAAATTAATGAACTCTTACCTAACTGATATATATATATATATATATATATATATATATATATATATATATATATTTTTTTTAAAATGTGCTAATGTAAAGAATTANAACATGATTATATATATATATATATATATATATATATATATATATATATATATATGGAGAGAGAGAGAGAGAGAGAGAATAAATGACAGCCATCAGATTCAAATTATTACCCTTAAAACATTTTATGTTTGCATTTCTTTTAAATGTTTGCTCTGCAAATGTATTTCATAAACTAGATATTAGAACTCTTTCAAGCATCAATAACCAAGTATAGAATTTATTTGGCAGAAAATTGTAGAATACAACAGAAAAATTAATGTAAGAAATGATGTTTTAGTATCTAAATACAAACTAGAATCTTGAGAAAAATAAATACATGTACATGGGCAAAAAATAAGTAAATATATTTCAAGGGAACAGCAACTAATCACATTGTGTGAATCATATTTCTTAAAAAAATTCTGTTAAGAGAAGGTTATAGTGAATTTATTTTGGTGATTGTCTTTTGGCCCAAGCAATTAGCACCTCAGAGAATGGATAATACTGTTTAATAATACATTGTATTTGAAAGCTGATGAGATGATTACTACAAAAAAAGGAAAGGAGCTAGATTAAAAAACGTTTTGACAAGAAGTTTACAGTTATAGTTAGATTTTGATTAAAAACTTAAATATTAAAAAATTTTACAGCTAGTACAACATACTGACATTAAAAATATGTCAGGAGCCTGAGGTAGGAGGTTAGAGAGTCCAAGGCCAACTTTAGCAACTTAACAAGGCTCTAAGTATCTTAGTGAGACCCTGTTACAATAGAAAAAAAAAAGGGGGGGGGGGAGTGGGCGCTGAATGTGGCTCAGCACCTCTGGGTTCTATCCCCAGTACCAAATAAATAAATATATAAATAAACAAACAAAACAATATCAAAAAAAGAGCTCTTTGCATTTTTCTTTATTTTTTGCTTTTGTGGGCATGTAAAGAGTAATGATGTCATAACACGTAAAATGGTGGTAGCTAAAATACTGACTTTTTTTCTCTAGGGTATAATTTATCCTTTGGACCATATTTAATATATAATTTTAATTGTGGCCCCGGTCAACTTACTGGTTTACCGTTTCATATATAGCGTTTTCTTCCAGTGTCTGTTCATAGCAACTTTCTCTAAATTTAGTTGACTATGGATACATGTGTTTACCTCTAGACTCTATTCTGTTTTGCTTATCTATGTGTGTGTTTGTAAGCCAATACCATTCAGTTTTTGTTGTTGCCATTTTGTTTTTTGTGATTCTGGGAACAGAACTCAAGACTTAGGACATGCTAGGCAAGAAACCTACTTCTGTGCATCAGCCACAGGTCCCATGGTGTTTTGTTTACCTCAGTTTTTTGATACTTTTTAAAGCCAGTATCATAATGTCTCCTGCTATGTTCTTTTTGATCCAGATGGCTTGCTTATTCATTGTTGCTTTTGATTTCCTGTACATCTTAACATTTATTTTTGGTTCTGTGAATTTCCTCAAAAGTTTAAAAATATAACTACAATATGATTCATCAGTTCCACTGCTAGATATGTATTCTAGCCAATACAGAAATGATGTCAAAGAGCAATCTGCAAACCAGTGTTCATGAAGCCACACTCATAAGTACCCAGGAAATGGGAACAGAGAAGTGTCCTTCAACTGATTAATGGGTGAAGAAAATTTTCTACATACACACAAACAATTTCTATTCTATTATAAAAAGAACAAAATCCTGCCACATGGGACAACATGGAGGAACTAGAAAATCATGAGTTAAATGAAATATACCAGACACAGGAAGACAAGAAACACACAGTATTACTTATGTATGGAATCTAAAGAATTTGATTGCATAGAAATTAAGAGTAGACTGCTGACTACCAGAAATTAAGATCAGAGGAGCTTGAGGTGTGGAAAATTTCAACAATAGGTATTACATTTCTGTTGGGAGCAACAAGTTCTGAAGTGCTGTTACACAATATTAAAAAATAGATAATAATATACTGTACATTTCAAAAAGCTAGACAAAAGCATCTTGAAAATTTTCACTACAAAGAATTGATAGATACTTGATGGGATAAACATCTTTAGCCTTATTTAAGCATTTCATAGGATGCACACATATTGAACTTTACACACTACTCCATTAATATACATACATTTTCTGATTTTGTTATGTTTGAATTACATTTAAAAAAACTGCTTTTCTTAACTTTAAATGTCTTTACTGGTATCTTTCCTCATGGAAAATTATCTGTATTACCTTTTAATAAAACTTAAACTACAAAACTGTCCCTGCTTAAAAATCTATCAAACTTTTAATTACTATATTTATTAATAATAACCATTGCAATAGTAGACTATATATTTTATAATTTTAAAAATTAAACTTTAACTTTCATTGTAAACATCAAAAAGTTAACAAACCCAACAAAAATATTAAAGGTGAGAAAGTTTCAGAAAATTAAAAATCAGTAGATATTTTAAATTTTTGTCATAATATGAAATTACTAGATATTATATAGAAATATTAGCTGATATAATCACAGTTTTTTTTATAAAATTAGTGTATTTATAAGTTTATTTTAGTCGGTCATGAAAACATAACTAAAATTATGAACTTCAGGGCTATGTGCAAAGAGGGAAATAAAGCAAAAAATCGATGAAATTTTAATTTCAAGAAACTTTAAAAATATTAAATACTTTCAGAAACAAAGTTTTTTAAATAAAATAATAAAATTGATAGCCATTTTGAAAGCCCAGAGGGTTCATAATACTATTAAATCACAAAAAATTAAAATGCAATTATCTTGAAGTAACTTTGGACTTTTCAAGGCTAAGTATGGACAAGAAATTGTGAATTAAATATAAAACCATAAAAAAAGAAAGAAAAAAAAATAATCTGGAAGATTTTAAGGCCAGAATAATATACTACTCTCACTTTTATGTTACAATATGATAGTGACTGATGTATTTTCAATGAAGATAACACATAGAATTAATATTTGATCAATATCACACAACTAGTGTTAATCCTTAGTCTTATTATTTACCCATCTTATTATAAGTTTAACTCTCATACAAATGAGAAAGGCCAACATAATGACTGAAAGCTAACTATTATAACATCAGGGGAAATAATTTGAATTCAATGAAGTCAAATATCCCTGAATATAAAGAAATGTCTTACATGTAAATTAAACTAATTAGCCTTAAAGGATTAATGTCCCTTCCAAAAGCGCTGTCCTTAATAGTGAAGAACAGTTTATTAACTGAATGAATCTGGTTCATAAAGCCTTATAGCACACTATCAGTTTTTATAGCTTGGATGTTGAGACATGAAAATTTGTAAGTTTTCAAACCTCACCTCAGTGGTCACTAGATAATCCCCTAAATTAAGTGTCTGTTCTATTGCATCTCAAGATTTTAAAGCCAGTTGGATAACATTTATTAAATTTGTATGAGATATACTTGTCTTTAGTATATAAGTTAATTTATGAGATTTTTCAATATTAAATGTTTATCTTTTGCACAGTTAGTTATGCTCCATTTATCTCTACCGTTTGCTTTCTCAACTTCAATATCTGTAACAAAATAAATATTTTTTTATTTTTTATATTTACTTTTACAAAAAGAAATGGAAATAGTACAAAAATCTGATATTTTGAACTTCATAGGGAAATTATAATTAAATAATATATATTTTTTTAAATTTATGTTTTATAATTCACTGATTCCTGTTAAAACTCATTTAGAAGAAGATGGCGGCATATATTTAATAAATACACTCTAAAATAATGTGTATTTAACTAAATGCAAACTTAAGTATCAATTAGAAGGCCACCATAATATAGCCAACCTGTATTTATAGTCATAAAGTTTCTTGGAAGTCATTTTCAGACTGGGAATCTGCATTAAGCAATAATTATGATTGTACTAATTTTGATCATCTACTTATTTTCTTAACTCATATTAATCATGAAATAAGGACAATCTTTGAGTCTCATTATTATTTAATTTATTTTATGAAGTATTTGTGGTAGTCCTAAGTATGGTTAATATATTATGTAACGCTCTAAAGATAACAAGAAAGCAAAGCATAGTTTCATCCTGGACGAAATTTACATAAAATTGCAATTATTTTCTGCAAATTCACATAAATTATGTATTTGACATATGTCATAATATTTCTCATTGCATTTGTCATATTTGATCAACAGATTGTTAGCTTTTACAAATTAATACTTGATATTTTTTTTATCCTCAGCATTTAGAATAAAAACTATTTCATTAGTGGAATATATATGTTTGATGGTAATAACAAATGGATGTATTTAGATAGGCTCCTCATTTTACAGGCAATGATTGTTTTGGATAGGACTCCAAAAGCACAGAAAACTAAAGCAAAACTTGACAAATTTGGGTTTACATCAAACTAAAATGCTTATGCACAGCTAAGGAAACAATCAATGGAGTGGAGAGACAGCATACAGAATGGAGGGGAAAAAGTGCCAGCTATTTATCTGACAAAGGATTTGTAGTAGAGAATGAGGGTCCGAACATGAGATCTGGAAGCAACACTTTATTAGTGGCATCATGGCTAAGAGGGTTCATTCCCAAAGTGTGAGTCCTGAGCATAACAGGGCTTTTACTTTTATGCATACTCAAGCTGTGGGCACATCAAGGCAAGAGAGTTGGTGCAATTCTAGTGGAGGGTATGTCTTACATTCCTTATATTAGTACAAGTTGTCAACAGCCTAAGGGCTTTCAGCTCATACAGCTTGGGGACTTTTACTACACTAAGCTTATAGGAGGATTATTATTATTATTATTTTACCCTTGCTACTATATTTCTGGTCATATTGTTACAGGTACCTGTTAGCTGCTGCAAGCCTCTAATGCTTATATGTCAGGTTTTATGTGTATATATATATATATATATATATATATATATATATATATACACACACACACAGAGAGAGAGAGAGAGAGAGAGAGAGAGAGAGAGAGAGAGAAGTTATGTGTCAGTATGCAGAATTGTAGCCTTTCCTTTCTGTTCTACCATAAATTAATTTCCAGAATATTCAAAGAACTTATAAAACTTTATATTAAAAATCCAATCAGGTTGGATGCTGTGATGCATGACTGTATTCCTAGTGACTTGGGAGGTTGACACAGGAGAATCACAAATTTGAGGCCAGCCTCAGCAACTTAGTGAGGACCTAAGCAGCTTAGGGAAACCCTGTCTCTAAATGAAAAAAAGAAAAAAAGAAATGGAAAGGGCTGGGGATGTGACTCAGTGCTAAAACACCTCTGGGTTCAATTCTCAGAATTGCAAAGAAAAAAGAAAATAATACATTCACAATGAATCCAATTTAAAAATGGGGAAAATTATCTGAATAGATATCCTTAAAAAGACAAAACATAAAAGTCCAATTTTTATTTGGGAGAAAAAAAAAAACACTTCAATATTATCAACCCAACTATCAGGGAAGTGCAAATGCAAATCAAAAGTATCATGATACATCATTTCACTACATTTAGAATGTTATCAAGAAAACAACCAAAATAACAGATGCTGCTGAAGATGTGGAGCAAAAGGAACACTTATACAAAATTGATGAGAATGTAAGTTAGCACAGTCACTACAGAAAAGAGAATGGAGTTTCCTCAAAACAAACATAGATCTACCATATAATGCAGTTATCCCACTCCTTAGTACATATCCAAAGGAAACAGAGATAGCTACCTACCCAAGTTTATTATACCACTGTTCACAATAGCTAAGATATGGAATCAACCTAGGTGCTCATCAGTAGATAAATAAATAAAGGAAACATCATATATAAACTTAATAAAATACTATTCAGACATAAATAAAAATGACAGGTAACATTTTAGTTAAAAGCAAAAAAAAAAAGCAAATGCTCTTTGATACGATTTAAGGATTGACTAAATTACGTATTTGGTTAGAAATGGTTGAACTGTTTAATTTATATCATAGTTCAGACTCAAACTTTCCTAATATAAAGAGAGTATTTGTAATAAACTTAACTTGTGATTTGCAGTAAAATAGATGTAAAGGAGGACATACATGACAAGTGAAATATATCAGACACAGAAAAATGATTATTATATATTGTCTTTCTTATGAGGAAACATTAAAAACAAAAGTCAACCTGAAAGTAGAATCATAATTACTAGGGTCTAGAAGGGTTCAGGAGGTGGGACTGTGGCAAGGATAGAGGAAGGGTGATTGGATATAATGAATGCCTCTATAGAAATATCACAATCCTCTCCACTAATATGCACAATTGATGTTTTGATAAAAAAAATTAAAAGAGTGTTATAAATTTGTCATAAATGTCATAAACATTTTAGGCAAAAGTATAAATTGTATTTATTTATTTGGTACCAGAGATTGAATACAGGGGCACTTAACCCCTGAGCCACATACCCAGCTAATTTTATATTTTATTTAGAGACAGGATCTTTATAAGTTACAGCCTTGCTAAATTGCACTGGGATTACTGGCATGAACCACTGTGACCAGCTCAATTGTATATATTTACATATATAAATTTTAAAGAACACATAGATTTTGGTTGATTAAAATTATTAAAAATATTTACCTGGTATTACTTACATTAGAAATGTTTTGCATTTTAGGAATTAAATTAGAGACCTAATTTAGCCAATTCTTAAAAGTATATAAAATAACATTGATTTTGTTTCATGTTTGTCTTTACTAAAGACATGAAAGCCATGAAAGGAAGAAGAAAACTTCAATAAGTGAAAACTGTGAACATGCACTACCAAGATAATTTTGCTAGTGTGTATAAATTTTTTTGAATCTTATTATGACTTTTTTACAGCCATGTAAATAAAAGGCTCATGAGAAAAGGATGAAAGGGTCTATAAGAAAAAAATATAGGATTTATTTCTCTGATTCAGGAATGAATTAAGAATTTTGGTTTCTAAACAAAAAATTTACTACAAATAGATTAAATATTCTGCCTTAGACTTAATAATTTGAATTAGACTGAAACTAACTAAGTTATATAGAATTCACAGTGATATATAGAATTCACTATTAACATCGGATAATTTAGGGGAAACTAATATTCACCAGGGAATTTCTTGAATGAAGATTTTAAAATTCATTCTTTGAAGAAGTAGTATGAAACTTTTTATTTGTATATAATTTCAATTTCTTATGAAATTTTAGTTGTGTAAAACTTGATCATCTGAATTAAATGCAGATGAAATCCATAAAGGTGATTGGCTATCTAAGTAAATTATTCACAAATAATTTACGAAAACAACACTGTATTTTTATTTCAATTTAAATTTTATTGAGGTAAAGTCCTAAAAACTTTTTAGAATACAAAATATGTACCTGACCTTTCAAATGAAGCCTATGTCATATTTTCTGTGATTTTCATAGGCAACTTTGAGACCATAGGCTTATTTTAAAACTACTCATTATGTAGTGTGGCTGGGTGGGGAAATCTAATCTATATTTGACAATTTTGACAAATCTATAGGGGCTTTTATGAAAAGTTTCAGTGATAAAACTCCAGGGGGAACCTGTCATAAAATTTTTGTGATTTATATCTTCCGAAGTTTGACTAGGCTTTCACTGTGTCTGTTAGTGAAAAATCTTTTTCTTTTCTGAAAATGGAGGAGAAAATGAACACTTTTGAAATGCATAAAATGCAGTTTTTTTTTCTAAAATATCTGTAATCAGAAAAAACTATTTAAGTAGCAACTAAATTGCTGGATTTCTATTAGAGCTAGCTGATCTGAAAAAGATAAACATGAGTCTTTGCTATCCTCTAGTAACCTTGTCCCAGCTGAGTTGAGGACACTCAAAAGCTCTTGTGAAGTCCACAATCCAGAGGTACAAGCTAACTAACAGACAGAGACAAGAGAAAGCTTCTGAACCCACATCTCAGCACACACATTTTTAGATGGCCATAGAACATAAGAAAGTTGTTTTTGTGAAGTAGTTTGATGCTCATATTAAACAATTTTTGCATCCAGGATGAATGGATGAATATCACTTCATCATGTGCATTGGGACAATATTATTTATCACCGCTGGAGATTAAAATAAACAAATAAACAAAAAACTTATTTGTACTTACAGACAGGGGGAGGGAGGGAGGGAGGGAGGGAGAGAGAGAGAGAGAGAGAGAGAGAGAGAGAGAGAAGTTCATCAGACAAGCATATAACAGCATACTGCATGTTTGAAAGATGTGACTAAAGGATCAACTGATTTCTCTCCTTTACTATGACTCAAATCTAGGTTTTGGAAGATGACTGGAATATTTGTGGGGAAGATAAGATACCACGATTGAATTCAGGAGCTTTAGACCACTGAGCAACACTCCTGCCCTATTTTGTATTTTATTTAGAGACAGAGTCTCACTGAGTTGCTTAGCACCTCATTTTTTGCTGAGGCTGGTTTTGAATTTGCAATCCTCCTGCCTCAGGCTCCCAAGCTGCTGGGATTACAGGCATGTACCACAGTGCCCAGCTAGATGACTGGGATTTTAACAGTGAGTTCTCTAGCCATTCTGAGGCAATGCAGGTTTGGAAAAACCAAGACCTGAAATCTTTGAAACTATTTCAAAACAAGTTGTTCATAGGAACCCAGGGCCACTTCAAAGTCTATTTTTAAAATTTTCACTTCTAGAATATCATAATGATGAATGACATTAGGCAGCAACATTACCTGAAGATTCCCACTTAAATTATATTATTTAAGGTAATGTATCTTGCTTATTTTGAAATGTAAATTATTTTACATAATATGAGGAATGTATTTTCAACACACTCAGCAACTGACAGATCATCCAGTCAGCAAATGAACACATAAACATGAGAGTTCAACTTCCTTCTAAACTAAATGAATCTGACAGACATTTACAAAATGTTGCATTCAATAGATGCACACACAATCTTCTCAATTGCACATGAAACATGTGATCTATCTAGTAGATTGAAGATTGAAATCATATGAAGAATCTGTTCTATCACAAGTACTTAAAAATATGAGAAATAAATAACTGGAAGAATTTAGAAATTTAAATGAACATGGAAATTAACCAATCAACGAATAACCAAAGTGTCAATAAACAGATTAAAAGGAAAATTTAAAAGTTCCTTTCAAGAAATAAAAATGGAAATATAGCATTAAAAAGCCCTATGGTGTTCAGCTAAAACACTTCCAAGGGTAAAGTTTTTGTCAATAAAGGCTTATGTCATAAAAGTAAAAGATAGCAAAGGGACAATCTAGTACTACAAATCAAAGAATGAGAAAATATGAACAAACTAAAACTAAATTTGGAAAGGAAGAAATACCAGAGCAGTAATAAATAAAATAAAGACTAAATTTTCAATGAAACAGAGTTTTTTTTTTTTTAAATAAACAAAATTGTCAAAACTTTTGCTAGACTAAGAAAAAAAAAGTGTCTAATGAAAATTACAGTTGAAAAAGGAAAAATCATGGCTGATGTTGTAATGTAAAAGAAACATTGTACAGAAATACATAGAATTATGAGAGACTGATGAATAATATGTCAACAAACCAAATAAGGTAGAATAAATTAACAAATACCTGTTCACATTTAAGTTACTAAGAAAGAATCATGAAGAAATAGAAAATATGAATAGATTAATAAAGAGTTTAAAAATTAAGCTATACTAGAAAATCTTTCATAAAAGAAATTCCAGTATCGGTTATCTTCTACAAAACATTTATAAAATTATTGCCAGGGCTGGGGATGTGGCTCAAGCGGTAGCGAGCTTGCCTGGCATGCATGCGGCCCGGGTTCGATCCTCAGAACCACATACAAACAAAGATGTTGTGTCTGCCGAAAACTAGAAAATAAATATTTAAAAAATTCTCTCTCTCTCTCTCTCTCTCTCTCTCTCTCTCTCTCTCTTAAAAAAAAAAATATTGCCAGTTCTTCTCAGACTCTTCTGGTAAATCAGAGAGAATGGAATCCTTCTAAGTTTATTTTTTGAATCAAGAACAAAAGACGGGTACACAACTCCTTTTGTCTGCCATCTTTCTGTCTGTCTGCACCTTCCCAGTGTGTCTGTGTCTGTCCTCTGTGCTCCTCCTCCACAAGTCTCCCCGCACAGGTGTTCCTTTACAGCCCACATCATAAGAGATCATGACTGATGTTTCCTAATGCCTTAAATGTGTTAGCAATTTTAAATATTATGGTATAAACCTGGTCATTAATGTAGTATATCCATGAGTAGTGTAATAAACTTTTGGTCAACAACAGATCATATCATTTCACCTAGTAATGTCCTGGTTTGTGTAACAACACCTAATTATTATAGAATGGCAAAGCCACCTATCAACCTATTTCTCTGAATCTATCTTCATTATTACAGAGTACATGACTAATCAATGCACCCAAACTGGGTCTAAACAATATTTAACAAGTAGATCTGAAGTATTAGCATACATTTTCCCATTTGCAGACATTTATTTTTCCTCTTTATCTGAGTCTTATATTCTATATTTGTAAGATAACATTACACTGCCTTCCTAGTGATTTTCTTCTCCTGTGTTTCAAACCTGATTGGCATTTTATGATTCCATTTTACTCATATTTTTCCCCCTATATACTTCTTGATCTTCAACCACATGCTGTCTTTAGTTGGACTTTTTTGTTCTTATAGTCATCTTGTGGACAAATTCTATTTCTTTCCTCAAGTTGCCAGTTCAAAGTTTTTCTTGATTTGTTACATCGATCAATCAGTTTTGTGGTATATTCATGCATACTTGTAATACTTTGATCAATTCCACTTTTCTTTCCCCTTACCCTTCCAATGTCTTTCTCTTCTTTCACTTTCAGGTCATATTTTTATCCTACATTTGAGAAGCCCAGACATTTTTATTTCTTCAGTTGTTTGAAGAAATGTGTGTCAAATGGGAGTTTGTGTTAAAATTATTTCTTTTGAAGTTTTCCACTGCTGTTAACCAAAAATTCCTACTTCCATGAATTTACTTTTTATTTGTACTGATTTTTTCTAATGATCACACTGATCCTTAAGACTTGGACAAGAGCTTTGACCACAGTACCCTACCTCAGTGTGTGTACACTGGGAATTGCTCTGGGTAAGGACCCTTACTTCCTGAGGCAAGTGCACATATTTCAGACTATGTCTTGTGAATTGATTCAAAATTATGGTGAAATTGTATTTTGTCGAATTCTGAAGCTATTCATTTTATCTATAGTAACTGTATTTGTAACTTAGTAGAGCAGAGTGGTCAGTGTCTTCACATTTTCCTTTGCTTTATGTATTTTTCTGTTATGTAAGTTATTTAGTATACTTCATGACAAATTATTTATTGCTTATTCATGACAAGAAAATATGATTAACAAATCCATAATAGAATCCTTTATAGAATAATATCAAGAATTTTTGTTTAGATGTTTTCTATTTCTATCAATGTCTTATGGAATTAATAATTTCTTATACCTCTAATTTCTGACCTATGTTATTCACTCCTATTCTTTTAGGGGACACATACATATGGAACATCTTAACTAGATTTTTCTGTTTAAAATTCAGTGGATGTACCTGTTTAAAAATTTTTTACTATTACTAATATTTTATTTTACTCCAAGTTTTGTATTGGTCTTTTTCTTTTGATATATGCCTCATATTCTGTGTTTGTGCATATGTTGTGGGTTTCTTCACTGTCTTTCTTATCTCACATTCCACTCATTGTGGCCCAGAGTACTTCTTACATTTAGTCCTTGATTTTAGAGGACAGTTATTGTGTCTGTTCTGCTTATCTGTTTTCTATTGACTTTGGAAAGTAGGGCCCAGCTGGCTGTTGGTAACATAAATTGTTGGATTTGCTTTCTAGATTTTTCAGTTATTGAGTTAAAGTACTGTGCAAGGATTTATTCCATTCTATAAAAGTACTGGATAATCCCTCAATTCAGGATGGAATCCTGAGACTTTGCCAATGCCAGAGGTAATTTCATATTTATATTCTTTTTCTGCCAACATGAAAACAAATCTGTTCTTCTATCCTCATTCACCAAAGCAGAAACAACATAGGGAAAAAAATCTCTCTTTGCTTATAGTGACAGAGGAAGGCTATCATGAGGAGGTTTTTGTACATTCTACTTTTAATGACATACCCTGATTAGATTATCTGTCCTTTTATCTGATTTTACCAATATTCCAAATGTTTGATTTTTTTGGGGGGGGGAGTTGGAGAAAGAAAGTTATTGTAAAAAGCATGCTTTTAATTACCAGTTAGCACAGAAAATTTTATTTCTTATTTATATATTATTTCTTACATCATAGTCTAATGCAGGTTGGCTTCTTTCCCACTAGTGTTTGGGAATCAGGCCTAATATATGGTGAGAATGTAGGTTAGTAACACTAGAGTCCATTGTCTCTACTAAAGGGTAAAAGGAGTTTGGGTGATTAGATGTAATGGGTCATATTGGAAATATTTTACAAAATGTTTACCCATATTCCACTGGTCAGAATTCAGTTATAGACCCTGATTTAACTGAGGCAACACTTGAAGTAGTTTCTATTGTATCCAAGATGAAGTTTTGAATGCATATTACTATCTTTACAGAGCCTTGTGGTAATCAAAACATGTTTTTCTACTTTCACTTATACCAGTTTCATCCCTTCTGAGAGAACATGTAAAGACTCATCTGCTCTCTGATTACAGTTGACAGTTCATATTATCTAGGTGCCATCAGATCCAGATGTGACAGTATTAGGAAGAAGAAGTACACAATTAATAGGCAAATTATGGTGTTCCTCTGAAGGACAAAATTATTATGAAAAAAAAAATGGTACAGGCATACTGTACAAACATAACCACTCCTGTTTGGAAAAGGCAAGTATGGTGGCAGGTAGCACCATCTGAACAACAATTTAAACACTTTTGGAAGAGATTTTTAGTTATTTCCAGCTACACAAACTGAGGCTGATGTATGTGACCTGATATGACTGATTCTTCATCCTGAAGGAGTCCTTTACCCATGACCCCTGAGAAACCCTTGTTCCTTGCACTCCTTTGCCATTTCTAAAGCATGTACTCCTGGAGCAGTACCTACAATGAGCATCTCCTCTCCAAAAGGGTAGGTACCATGGCTTCATTTTAGGTCAAGTCTTCAAATTTTTCTTAAAATACTTTTTTAGGTATCAATGAAACTTTATTTTATTTATTTATTTATATATGGTGCTGAAAATCAAATTCAGTGCCTTATACATGCTCTGCAAGCACTCTCCCACTGAGTTACAATCCCAGCCCTCAGGTCCTAAATATTTACAGGCTTTTATGGCTCAATTAATACATAGGCCTTAGACTTACTGGTATTCCTCCTTTCTTGCTTGTACTTCTAAGAATAATAGTCAAATTTCTGGGAATGCAACATTATGAGATAGGGAAGGACTGGCCTGGACAGCCTGGACTCTCTTCCAGGCCTTCCCTAGAAACAGAATGTCCTTCCATATTTTAGAGCAGTGGTGCACATATCCCTAGGGTATGAGATCCAGGACAAGTTGCTTTCCCATTTGTCTCTGCTGCAATGCAAGTGGGACATGGAGACATGTTTCTATTTGTTCAAACAACCTTTTGTGAGCTTGGTGTGGCTAGTTCAGCATTAATGCTAGGCGCTGCTTTCATCTTGCTGTATATTTGCAAGTAATAAATCCACTTCTTTTGACTTGTGTATGTAGGTTTTCTGTATGGCTAGACGCAGACAAATTGGGGACTACTATATATAGTGAATCTGCTTCACAAATGGTTTCTTTAGTCATCCTGCACAAACATTAAAAAAATTGTGGTCTTTTATTTCTGTCTCCTAAAATTTCTTTCTCAACATAAGTTTCAAGTTTACTTTATTCCATACTTTTATTCTCTCAGTAGCTTTCCTTAGAAGTTATCTTGGGGGAGAAAGTGAGATCATCTTTGGTTTGATCTTTTTCCTGGGTCAATTTATTACATTTCCTTAAATTTATTACTTCCTTCTTTTCCATATAAATTTTGTAATGCTCGGTTTCAGAAATATTTCCTCTCACACTTGGAAGGGCTTGAATTTTTGGAATCTCTGATCTTTTTGTCCTATCTTTACAAATCTGCCAATGGCTACAAATATTTACTAATCTTTTATAATTTTCTGTTTTGTCAGCATGTAGTCTGCATTCTAAGTTACATCAAGTCGCTTTTTTATTGTCAGTCTCGTGTCTGTTTACTTGCAATGCCTCTTGTAATTGGTTCCTTTCTGCATAAACAGAAGAAACAATTCTTTGAAGTATAATTTGCATTTTTAATAGTGTAGAACAACACTTATGTATCAGTTTATTTCTTGATGAGAAGAAACTAGACCCTCCTATGGTAATAAATTGGCAAATCCCTGTATCTTCATTTATGAAAGTTTTATTTATCAGTCAGCTCACAGCTGCTCACTGTTTCTCTCCACTGAATGACTGTGAGACTTATTCCTTCTTAGGGGAATGCCATATAGCCCAGTGCTTCCAAGGAAACACGGACAGAAGAGGGAGTAGAGCATCATACACAATGTTATTTTGAAGGAGCATCTTGTAGTTGTCTTCTTTTCTCTTTTTTATACTCATTACCCAGAACTCAGTTTCATGAATTACAAACTAACTCTAAGAGAGTCTTGGCAATGTGGTCTTTTTTTATCTGCTTAATATTCACTCAATTGGAGGATCTTAATAATTTGTATTCCCCTTTCTTCTTATCACAACACAAGGAAAACAAAAACAACTTCAAAAAAATGTAACTTCTTGGGCTGGGGTTGTGGCTCAGTGGTAGAGCGCTGTCCTAGCGTGTGCGAGACCCTGGGTTTGATCCTCAGCACCACATTCAAAAAATAAATAAATAAATAAAAAACTTAAAAGTATTGACAACTACAACTAAAAAATATATATAAAAAAGTTAACTTCTCAGTGGTCACTGTTCATTATTCATGAGCAGGAGAGTTAATTATTGAAGTAAATTATATATCTCTGTCCCTGAAACAATTGCCAAGATCAAATTATTCACAATTTCTTAAAATACATGAGAATTTTCATAATTTTCATAGGTTTTTCTCTCCTTTGGTTATTAATCTACACTCCTCACACTGACTTGGGAAGAGTAGTTGGGATTTGTGCACAGATTTTATCTTAAAGAGAATAAATACAGTTATTTTGTAGCAAGTTCTAAGTAATCAGTGAACCACTGACCTATGTTAGAAAAAGATATATGAAATATAAATTGAAACAAAAAATCAAAACAAGATTTAAATATTTTTTTCTATATTTAATAAAATATTTTATATTTTTAATAATCCATGACATTGTCAAGATCTAATTATTCGGTTATTCAGCACTAGTGAAATTCATGGGATTCATTCAATTTTATTCTATTTCATTTGTCTATCTCAAAAACATATTTATATACCAATTGGCTAAACTCAGTGATATTCTTTCTGAAAAATGGTCATT
Source organism: Marmota marmota marmota (assembly GCF_001458135.2). NCBI lineage: Eukaryota > Metazoa > Chordata > Mammalia > Rodentia > Sciuridae > Marmota > Marmota marmota. Next base: position 15,502,556 of record NW_025999961.1, read on the forward strand.
GCTGGTGGGAAAAAATTATGCTTCCCATAACTAATTAACCCTGGTCATTTCAAGAGTGTGGTCACCTTCATTAGCTTTTTAAGATAATGACCTCTTCCTATCATTGTTAGTTCTGAGAAATTCCACTACATGTATGACTTGCTAACTAACTTAAAAGAAAAAAAATCCTACCATATCTGCAACAATTGCCTCTATCCTTATTGTCTTTGAGATTCTATCTGTAGATAGAAAAGAGCAATCATTAAAATTCCTTGAAGTGAATATGAATATTTTCCTCAAACTTTATTCTACCACAAAAACATCAGTATTCAACAATCTTATCACATAAGGAGACACATTAACTTTTAAAACAAGTCCAATTTCTATCAAGATTTAATGACATCATATTTATGTAGACTTTTACTATCTATTTTGTTCTAAGGTGAGAGGAATCTTGAATATCATTTTTTATTTATAAGTTTCTAAATCTAAGTCATGAGAAAATTATACAACTTTTGAATAAAAATCCCAAATGAATACCAAGATATCTCATTTCCTTAAATTGGCAGAGAATCCTTGGCATAATTTCAATACTCTTGATAAATGAGTCACACCTATTAATTTGATTTGATTGCTATAATCCTGCATATAGTGTGGCTTATTCATTTTTTTACAAATTGTTGACATAAATATAAATACATGTGCAAGTTTATTTGAAAATTTTTCAAATCATCATTGAGATTCCACTTATAACTTACACATTCTCTCCATGAAATTGACATATCATAAGGTCTTTATGGGAAGACATTAATAAGATGTAATTTAAAATATAGTATTTTTGTGAAGCTTTTAGGAATGGCAGTTTTCTAAAGGACGATAAATTCTATTCCATTACTATTGTATTACCCCTGAGCTTTCTTGGTAATTCTCATGGAAGTTCTTTCCTTCATCATTATCATTTCATAGTAAAATCAATTCCCTTTGTTTTGCTGAAATTGGATTTCTCTTAGTTTGCTAACTTCTGGTTTCTATCAATCAGAAATATATTATTTTGCATTTAAATTATGTTAGTCAAAGTCATCCAGGGAAAGTGAACATAGATAAATAGAGTAATGGAGAGAGAGAGATAAAGACAAATGAATATAAAGAGAGATAGAAAGTGTTACAATTTATATATGAGGTATCCTCCAAAAATGCCAGTGTGAGAAAATGAAAGAATTTTCAGAGATAAGATACTAGATTATGATAGCCAGAAATGAGTCAGTGGATTAATCCAACAATGTGGATTACCTGGGTCGTAACTAATAACAGGCAGGGTATGTCTAGAGGAGGTGAATCACTGGAGCTGTTCCTCTGGGGTTAATATTTTGTCCTTGGTAAGCAGAGCTTTCTTTTTCTTAGCTATCATGTATTGAGCTGTTTTGCTCAGTTATACCCTTCTGCCTAATGTTCTGCCTCAGCTTTTGCTAGAGATCTGGAGTTGGCTCATTATGGACTGAACCTCTGAAACTGTGAGCCAAAAACACTTTTTTCTTCTTTAAATTTCTTCTTGCCAGCTCTTGCAGTACAGCAACGCAAAAGCTGACTAAATCAGTAATATAGATAGAGGATAGATAGATAAAGATAGATAATGAGGAAGTGGTTCATATCATCCTTTCTGGGGGCCTAGAAGGACTGTGAACTTCTGTCTCTAAACTGGGGACCAAGGAAAAGGGTTGGCATAATTCAGCATAAGCCAAAAGCTTCAGAAATCAGGGAGTCAATAATGTAAATAATAGTCAAGTGCAAGAGAAAAAGATATGAGATAATTCAGCTCAAAAATTGAAGTAAGAAAAATGCAAAATTCTTCCTGTCTCAGCCTTTTGTGCTATTCAAGCCCTTGAGAAATTGGATGAGGCTTATTTCTACTGGCAAAATCCATCAACTTTATTTAGCCCACTGGTTCAATTTCTTATTTCATCTGCAAATACCATCATAGACAAAATCAGAAGCAATATCTAAGGGAGCACCTAACTCTTGCTCAAAGCCAATTGACACATAAAAGTAAAATTAACCATCTCAAGGACAACCATTTTTTATCCAACTTCTAAGATGCGTACAAGTGTGAATCCAAATCCAGTAATATAATTTGGAAATTCCAGTAAAAACTAAAAATTGGAGACTTCCTAAAACCAGAATACAGCAGAAAAATATGCTATTAAGTGTTATTATAAAACGAACCAACCAACCAAACAAACAAACAAACTTTAAAAAAAGTTTTTGGGGCTGAGGTTGTGGCTCAGTGGTAGAGTGGTCACCTTGCATGTGCGAAGCACTGGCTTCGATCCTCAGCACCACATAAAAATAAACAATAAAAATAAGGGTATTGTATCCAACTACAAATAAAAATACATATAAGTATTCAATGGTCACATATTTCTCAACTTATATTGGGAGTTTTTATTGACTGTTTGATACCCTATGTAAAGAAAATTTTAAATTTAAAATTACTATTAAAGATTTTGTTATTCATTATTATATTCTATAATGTCAATTTTAAATACAAGGAGCTAATTTCAAGAATGGTAGGAACACTGAAAGTTTTTCAACTGTGTTTCTTAAAAGTCTATTACCTTCTATCTTTGTCAGAAGTAAGTTCTAGTTCCAAAGAAAAGATTGTTTTCTCAAAGCTCTTAGCACCTGGCTTACTCAGACATAGAGCTAACACACTTTCCTGGAATTGGATGAGTCTTCCTGTAAGCCTATGGAAGGATCTTGGGTTCTCCCCAATTCTGTATTTATGGTATATCCCAAATGCTGTATAATGAGTGGAGCAAAAAGCAGGGTGGACACACATGTTGCACATATCTCTTCAACATATAGTGCATTCAGTGTTTGCCTGCAGGTTACTGTGACTTTGATTATGAAACACAAGTTCAAAGAGCAACTTTATAATTTCAGGGGCATCACAGTAGATCATAAAATATAGTATGGAAATCTTTCTGAACACAGCTGATCAGAATTAAGTCCTGAATACAAGACTTCAAACATAAATTGTGAGCAATTACTTACATGGTAGTATGGATAAACTTGCTTTCTCAGTTCTATTGGGAACAATTTCTCACAAGTAAGTAGTAACAGGAAAATACCACTGGATTTTTTTTTAGTTAATAACAAGGGAAAAAAGCAGAACAAATAGTTTGCAAATATTTCCTAACATAACTGATGTTAAACACTTCTTATCTGGAGAAAAAAATCCTAAAACTGAAATGACTTTGAATCTAATAGTTTAACTTTGTCATATTTGTATGAAGAAATTACTAGTATAGAAGGCATGAATCTCATCTCACATTTTCAGTGTGCAAAAAATGAACTGTGTTCTGAACTTAATACATTTTTGTGTGCCATTTCCAATAACGTGAGACATTTGAAAAAAACTTTATTTATGGCCTTGTCAGAGTTCTTTGGATTTCTATAAGGCATCTAGAGAGCAAATGTTTTTGAGATAGGAAAGTAATCTATATCTCCTGACATTTTTTAATACTCAGATTTCCTTAATCTGGTCTAAGATATAGTCAATTTCCCATTCTGACTACTGCTGATGTTCTCATGCTCTTTTCTTAGCATTTGGGTCTATGATCTCTATGCACCATCCTTGCCACCTGTAGTGGTACCAAACACATTCTAAAGCATCCTTTCCTCTTGGACAATTGAAATGTCTATCATCTTATCTGGGGTATCTGTGGTATCTGCTTCATGTAGACATTCCTTCCACCATGCTGACCCAAGGAATAAAACTATTCCACAAAGGTACTCGTGAGTATGAAGAGCACACACTTTCCCGTCAGAGACCCTAGTTATTAGTATTTTCCACAGGGCAAAATCCCAGCAGTCCTATAATTAATATTGATGCTAGCCTTTCCCCAACACATTTTTTTTCTATTTCTATCTAGACTTTGACAAAAATCAACTTATATAACCATGAGTCATCTACATCTTTTATCTCAAGTGAAATTTAGAATCAAAATAAAAAGCCAGATTGAGTATTTCTTTGAATTTTCTGTGCTTTCTCTTATTTCCTCATGTCCTAAGGCCATGGATGTTTCCTCATGCATTAAGGAGAAAGGCATAGACTACAATGTACAGTGAATTGCAAGAACACAGCAACTTTCTAAAAATATTCATATACACAGTAATGGCTTTGAGGCATAATTTTCTGAACACAAAGAAATGGAAAAAATGATAATGATCCTTTGTTTTCTTTCATTATTTAAAAAAATGTGTCAGATACAGGAAGAATATAGCCAGTAAAATTTTAAAAGTATATGTTTTTCTTGCTTTTAAGAAAAACAATATATAAAAGGTTTTCCAGAGACAGTTTTCATTTTATTTGAATAAAAATATAGTCTATTTTATTATATGAAACATATATTGAAGAACATAGAACACACTTATTTTCTAAATACACATATTTCAAGGCTGTAAATATTTTATCATATTGTCCCCTTCACATATTTTTATTTTAAAATGAGCTATGCAATGTTTCTCCTTAATGCCTGTCCTGTTTTTTTTCCCTCCATTCCTCCTATGTAAAGGCAAAACCTAATTCAGATTCTACCCTCAAAAAATTTAAATACCATAATCCTGATAATTACTGACCACTATCCAAAATCCAGATCTTTAATGCTATCATCTGTTTACTTGGTCATTCTCTTAATACTTCAATTACAGCTAATAAGCTTAAGGGAGATTGTGTAAATTAGGTAAATGTAGGCCTTAATATCAAACTTTCATTCTGTACTGTTAACCTTGTACTTAATATTAAATAGCTCAATACTCATCTCAATTTAATATTGCATATTTTCATATTATTATATTCATTATAGAATCATTCAATATAATGCAGAACTTCCAATATAAAACAGCCTAGAGGAACATCTGTATTAATACATACACCACACCTAATTTGTGCTGTGCCCTCTGTTTTCCCAGGAGCTGCTCTGGTAACACTGTGTTTAGGTCAAGTAAGACCCTTCAGCAGAAACTCAGATTCAAATGCTAGGAAAGCAAAAGCAGCAGGCATCTCATCAATAAACAAGTGCCCCTGACAGTTATTTTAACAGTTTTCAGCCGTTCATATATCATATGCTCCCAACACTTTCTTATTGTAAAATATACAATGTATTTTGGAACCAATTTATTCCTAATGTCCCAAAAGTTCTTAAATTAGTTCTTTATTTTCATGTTTGTGAGCTAAGAACATTATATTTAACTGGTTTCTTTGTTGTCCCTTTCTGTCTCTCATCTGTCTCTATGGTTGTGACCTCTGAGCCTTGTGAAAACTGTTCATTCCTCATGCTAATAGCTTGCTCACAAAACTTTGGTGACTCCTAGTTTCTTATTAAATGGATTATATGAATCAAGGTCACTTGGATTATATGAGTCAAGGTCACTTTTGTCACCGAATCACCCTTGCAGACTTGATCTTTGGTCTTTCATATAAAATGTGTGAGTTTGTTATAGAATTCATTGTAGAGGTCTCAAGGATAAAGGACAAAAATGAAAGAAGCAGATAGTACAGTGGATTTAGTGTGAATGTGGAATACTTTCTGTGATATTGTTTCTCTTTTTCATTGATATTATTAAATGAGAAGAGGGTCCATGGGTCCACATATTGGTATATAGCATCGAGGATGAGAGATCATAGGAGGCAGAATTGTTGGGTTGCTGCAAGGTTAGCTTTGAATTGCTTTATGTAACCAACTACTTAAGGTAGTTATGTACAAATGGGAGAATATATTTTAGAGAAGAAATTGAAGCTATGGCAATGAAAATTATGTTGGAAATGAACTTTCAGGGAAGAACTAAACAATGTCATTTGAAGAATTAAATAACACTTATGCTAACTTCACAACATGATTTGAAATCTGATTTTATCCTTAAATGATGGCTACAAATGTTATTATTTTCCTAACTTTCTGGCGTGACATTTTTCTGTAGATAGAAAAAAATCATATGATGATTTGATGAACAATAGAGATGGCATGATATATTCTAAGTAAAACCTATTGTAAATCATACATAAATTATACTCTATCATGAAATCTCTATTCTTAATTTTATTCTATTTATTTAATCATATCCTCTTAAATATTCACACATCATTATCTCAAATGAAAATTATAATATCAAGGAACTTAAGATATGAAGACTTTAAGATTTAAAATTGTAACATTTTATATTCTATGCAGTATGTGTTTCATTTTGTAAATTTTTAAGTTTGCCTTAATTAGTTATGCATGACAGTATAATACATATATGTTATTAATAGTAACCAAAACCTGATATTTTTAAGGACAGGACTTCATTTTCAGTTTTTGGTAAACATGTAACACAGTTCTGGCTAATTAAATGTAAGTGTAATTCATCAGAAACCACTTGTATTCCCAAATGAAAGAAAAAAAATACTTAAGAGGAAGAGGCTTCCAAATTTTCTTTTCTTTGCTCAAAAATTGATATATTTCCAGAGCTACTGTAGTCATGAGCAGAAGACTGTGACCTGAAAGATAAGTTTGAACTACTCCACAGTCACTCAAGTGCTTTCTCAAACACCTCGTTAAGTGTTATGGTTTAGATATTAGGCTTCTCTCAAAAGCTCAGTGAGGCAATATAAGGAAGTGCAGAATTGAAATATTTGGGATTTGCTAGTCCTAACCTAATCAGTGTATTGTTCTGCTGATAGGAATTAATGGGTGATAACTATAGGCAGGTAGGATGTGGCTGGAGGAGGAGGGCACTGTGAGCTTGGCTTTGGGGTATATGTTTTGTTCTTGGTAGGCAGAATGTTCTCTTCCTCTCTCTATGTCTGTCTCTGACTCTCTTTTTCTGTATCTCTGTGTTTACTAGTGCCTTTTCTCAGTTGCTTTTCTCTGTACAGTCCTCTGCCATGATACTCTGCCTCATTTTAAAACTTTGAATCCAGAACAATGGAGTCAGCCATCTATGGACTGAGATTTCTGAAACAATGAGTCTCCAAATAAACTTTTCCTCCTTTAATTATTCTTGTCAGGTATTTTGATCACAGAGACAAAAAAGCTGACTAAGACATTAACTAATGGTCATTGCTTCAACAAAACATGATTCAATGAACAGGTAAATTCTATATTCATTCATATATTCTGTTGTCTTAACATATTTAAATACCAGATGCATTTGCATCCATGACATATTTGAAAATTATTTCATATTATGTGTAATAGATTATTTTATGCTTTTATATGGCTACAAATTTCTTATATATTCCATTATTTTCACATTGATTTAAAATATATCTCTTTTTACTTTATAAATACCATCTTTATTTGGAATATCTTGTGATTTTTTAAATTTTAAATTTATTTCCAAACTATCTGAATTGTTAATTTCTTTCTCTGTGTACACTGGATTAATAAATTAAGTTATCACATTTCTTGCATGTTTGTAATTTGAAAAAAAATTCAGAGAATTCATTTCACTTCAAAAATATATTATTATATTGGTATTTTTTTTTTAAAGAAAATACATTGTAAGAATTGGCTCACATAGATTCCCACAATATGAAGTCTGAATCGGGAGACCCAGGAAGGGAAGGGCAGTGGTGTGATACAGTTGACGTCTGAAGATCTAACAACTAGTCACTCTCATGACCAAGGACAGGAAAACAACAGATGCACCAGCATTAGAAGAAAGAGGATCCAACCTTCTTTCATACAATGGATTGGATGATGTCCACTTTCATTTGTGAGGTGATGTTCATTCAGGTGATGTATCCAAATGTTAGTTGTTTAGACTAAGGTTTTTTACTCTCAAAGTCATACCCCAAATATTTTATCAGTTAACTAAGCAATGCTTAGTCCACTTAAGGTTACACATTAAAGGAACCATCCTAAGTATCATAGAATACAGAATGATTCAACAAAATAATGTATAAATACATAATGTAAAATAATAAAAGAAAATGAACAATTCATGGATACAGCAACAACATGAATCAATGTAGAAATAACTATATGATTAATTATGTCAGAACTACATATTTTGTCTTCAAAAATAATAAAATAAGACTAACTTCTGGAGATATCAGTTAGTGTTTATTGTTTCAAGGGTAAAGAGAAATATAGTTTAAAAGGCATAATGGATTTTGGGGATTTGGAAAATGTACTATATTTGGATTGAGTAACTATGTGTAATATGCAAGGCTCAATTCCTGATTTCATTTGATCATTTTCACATGATTAGGCTAAGTATAATGAGCTGTTGGGGGAAACCATAATAGGAGCAATTCTCGATTTCTGTTAAGTAGATCTTGTACATGCAAAATTCCAGGTGAACTATTTTCATTCCACTAAATTGTAAGCATACAGTACACTTCTATCTACATTCATTCTCAATAGGCAACTTTCAGCTCCAGCATTATTAACCTTCATGGGATCATGATCTCTTCTTTACCATGCTTCTGAAGCAATAAACCGGTAACTTTTATGAATATGTATTCACATTCAGTATATACCTACCATTTTACTTCAAAAGCTTCCAAGCTAATTTTAGTAGCTTTTACTAGGATTTGGTCTGCAAGATGAGATAATACTAGTGAGGATTGTTTTTAATTTTTTTTTTCTGATTTGATATTTATAACAGCAGAATGCATTATGATTCATAGTATATATACAGAGTATATATACAGAGAATATATAAATAGTATATATTCATAGTATACATACAGAGCACAACTTTTCATATCTCTGTTTGTATACAAAGTATATTTACACCACTCGTGTCTCCATACATGTACTTAGGGAGACAATGTTCACTGCATTGCACCATCTTTTCTACCCTTCAACCCCTTAATTCCCCTTCCACACCTTTCCCCTATCTCAAGTTCATCTATCCTCCCATGCTTCCCCTCCCACCCCACTGTGAATCAACCTCCTTATATCAGAGAAAACATTCAACATTTGGTTTTGGGGATTGGCTAACTTCACTTAAAATTATATTCTCCAACTTCATCCATTTACATTCAAATGCTAAGATTTTACTCTCCTTTATTGGTAAGTAATATTCCATAATATTCCACTGGGTATATGTACCACAGTTTCTGTATCTATTCATCTAAGAAGGGTATCTAGTTTGGTTACACAGTTTCACTATTGTGAATTGTGCTGCTATAAACATTGATGTAGCTGTGTCCCTGCACTATGCTTATGACTTAATGTTTTTAAGTCATTTGGATATAGACCAAGGAGTGGGATAGCTGGGTAAAAAGGTGGTTCCATTCCCAATTTTCCAAGAAATCTCCATACTGCTTTCCATATTGGCTGCACCAATTTGCAGTCCCACAAGCAATGTGCCTTTTTTCCCACATTCTTGCCAACACTTATTGTTGTTTGTATTCTTAATAGCTGCCATTCTGACTGGAGTGAGATGAAATGTTACAGTAGTTTTGATTTGCATTTTTCTAATTGCTAGAGATGTTGAACATTTTTCATATGTTTGTTTATTGATTATATATCATATTTTGATAAGTGTCTGTTCAGTTCCTTGGCACATTTATTGATTGAGTTATTTGGGTTTTTTTTTGTTGTTGTTGTTTTGTTAGTTTTGTTTTGTTTTTCGTGTTTAGCTTTTTGAGATCTCTATATAGCCTTGAGATTAGTGCTGTATCTGATGTGAAAGTGGTAAAAATTTGCTCCCAAGATGTAGGCTCTCTATTCATCTCACTGATTGCTTCTTTTGCTTAGAAGAGGATTTTTAGTTTGAATCCATACCATTTATTAACTCTTGATTTCAATTCTTACATGGTAGGAGTCTTATTAAGGAAGTTGGGGGCCTAATTTGACATGATGGAGATTTGCGCCTACTTTTTTCTTCTATTAGGTGCAAAGTCTCTGGTTTAATTCCTAGGTTTTTGATTCACTTTGAATTGACTTCTGTGCCTTGTGAGAGATAGGGGTTTAATTTCATTTTGTTGCATATGGATCTCCAGTTTTCCAAGATCCATTTGTTGGAGAAGGTATCTTTTCTCCAATGTATGTCTTTGGTCCCTTTGTCTAATATGAGATAACTGTAATTATGTATGTTAGTCTCTGTGTCCTCTATTCTGCACCATTGGTCTACCAGTCTATTTTGGTGCCAATACTATCCTGTTTTTGTTACTATTGCTCTATAGAATAGTTTAAATTCTGCTATATTGATGCCACCTGCTTCACTATTTTTTCTAGGGATTGCTTTAGCTATTCTGGGTCTTTTATTTTTCCAGATGAATTTCATGACTGTTTTCTGTATTTCTATGAGTAATGTCATTGCGATTTTGATTGGAATTGCTTAAATCTGTATAGTCCTTTTGATAGTATGGTCATTTTGGCAATATTAATTCTGCCTGTTCAAGAACAATGGAGACCTTTCCATCTTCTAAGGTCCTGCTTAATTTCTTTCTTTAGCATTCTGTAGTATTCATTGTAGAGGTCTTTCACCTCTTTTTTTAAGGTTGATTGCTATATATATATATATATATATATATATATATATATATATATATATATAGAGAGAGAGAGAGAGAGAGAGAGGCATTGTAAATGGGATAGTTTTTCTCATTTCTCTTTCAGAGTATTTACCACTGATATACAGAGATGCCTTTTATTTATGGGTTGTGATTTTGTATCCTGGTACTTTGTTGAATTCATTTACTAGCTCTAGAAGTTTTCTGGTGGAACTTTTTGGATCTTCTAGGTATATAATCATATCATTGGCAAATAGCAATAATTTGAGTTCTTCTTTTCCTATCTTGGCCAGAGTTTCAAGAACTATGTTAAATAGAAATGGTGAAAGATGGCATCCTTGTATTTTTCCAGTTTTTAGAATGAATGCTTCATTTTTTTTTTGTAATATAAATGACCTTGGCCTGTGTCTTAGCATAGATAGTTTTATGATATTGAGATATGTTCCAGTTATCCCTAGTTTTTCTAGTGTTTTGAACATGAATGGGTGCTGTACTTTGTAGAATGCATTTTGTGCATATATTGAGATGATAATATAATTCTTTAAATATATTGATATAATGAATTAAATTTATTGATTTTTGTATGTTGAACCAACCTTGCATCTCTGGGGTAAACCCCACTTGATCATGGTGCACCATCTTTGTGATGATTTGCATTTGGCTTGTGAGAATTTTGTTGAGAATTTTTGCATGTATGTTCATTAGAGATATTTGTCTGGAGTTTTTGTTCTTTGATGTATCTTTGCCTGGTTTTGGAATTCAGTGTGATATTCGCCTCATGGAATGAGGTTGGAAGTGCTCCCTCTTTTTCTATTTCATGAAATAATTTGAAAAGTATAGGTATTAATTACTCTTTATAGGCCTTGTAGAACTCATCTCCATATCCATCCAGTTCCAGGCTTTTCTTCTTTGGTAGGCTTATGATGGCATATTCTATATCATTGCTTATAATTGATCTGTTTAAATTGTGCATATTGTTCTGATTTAATTTGGGGAAATCATATGACCCTAGAAAATTTTCAATGCCTTTGATATTTTCTATTTTATTGGAATACAAGTTTTCAAAATAATTTCTAATTATCTTCTGTATTACTGTAGTTTATGTTGTTATATTTCCTTTTTTATCATGGAGGTTAGTAATTTGAGTTTTCTCTCTCCTCTTTTTAGCATGGCTAATGGTTTGTCAATTTTATTTATGTTTTCAAAGAACCAACTTTTTGTAATTTTGTACATTTGGTATTCTATAAACCTACTGAATTTGTTTTTCCAATACATTCTTTATGTTTGGAAAGCTGTTTAATATATTTCATTGACTAGGTTGATCATTCCTTTGGTTTGGAACTCTATGCATTCCACTATCCTCAAAACTTTTAAATTTGGTCTCTTTGTGCTATCCCACATTTCTTAAGTTCTGCTCATGGTTTCTTATCATTTTCTCTGTGTGTTCTACATTCTTTTCAAGGTTATATATTTTGCTTTATTGTCTTTATTGTCTGAAGTCCTGTCTTCTAAGTTGTCTAATCTGTTGGTGATGCTTTCAATTGAAATTTTCATTTGGTTTATTATTTCTTTCATCTCAAGGATTTCTGTTTATTGTTGTTGTTTTTAAGAACCTCTCTTTCCCTATTGAAGTAATCTTTTGCTGCCTGTATTTGCTCTCTTATATCATCTTTTAATTCACAGAATATTTTATTTATGTACTTTCTGAACTCCTTCTCTGTCATTTCTTCTGCTGTGCTGGCCAAGGATTCTAATAATGTATTGTCTTGATTTGTTTGTGGCACTTTCTTGTTTTATTTTTTTCATATTCATTGTGTCTCTTCTTTTTCATCCCTGTGGATTTGAAGCATTACCATTTTTACCCTATACGTTAATAGTGCCCTTCTAGCAATCCAATACTTCTCCTTGAGGTGAAAGACAATGTTAACTGATCCCAAAATGAACAAAATATACACTAAAAACAAATATTTGCTATTAAGACATTTAAAGTTTTGTCACAATGAACAAAAATTCAATTATTATCCACAATACAATTAGTAGATTTGTAAAAGAGTTTACAGTTTCTGATGGTGGACAAAGAACCAAGAGTGAGGTGTAGGATGATATACTGGGGAGGTAGGAGGTGTGAATATAGAGTTATTTTAATCTCTTCCTTGATGTCTTCTGCAACACATTGTTCATTCAGTAGCATATTCTTTAGTCTCCAGGTATTGTAGTATATTTTATTTTTAATTTTATCATTGATTTCTAATTTCATTCCATTATGCTCTGATGAAATGCAAGGAAATATCTCATCTTTTTTGTATTTTCTAAAAGTTGCTTTTTGGTATAATATATGGTCTATTTTAGAGAAGAATTCATGTGCTGCTGAGAAAAGTGTATTCACTATTTGAAGGATAAATTATTCTATACATGTCAGTTTAGTCTAAGTTATTGATTGTATGATTGAATTCTATAGTTTATTTTTTTAGCTCTTGTTTGGAAGATTTATCCAGTGGTAAAAAAAGGTGTGTTAAAGTCACCCAAAATTATCATGTTTGGTCAATTTGACTGTTAAGCTTGAGAAAATTTTGTTTGATGAAAATTGATGCTTCATGGTTTGGGGCATATATATTTACAATTGTTATATATTGTTGGTATTGTTTCCTTGAGCAGTATGTATTGTCCTTTTTTTCTCTTTTGATTAATTTTAGCTTGAAGTCTACTTTATTAGATATGAGGATGAAAACCTCTGCTTGCTTCTGCAGTCCATGTGAGTGGTATGATTTTTCCCAATATTACACCTTCAGTCTTTTTATGTCTTTTACTATCAGATGAGTCTCATTGGAGGCAGTATGTTGTTGGGTCTCTCTCTCTCTCTCTCTCTCTCTCTCTCTCTCTCTTCTCTGCTAACCTATGTTTTTTGATTGGGATTTTAGGCCATTAACATTCAGGGTTATTATTGAGACATGATTTGTATTCCCAGCCATTTTTGTTTAATTTTGTTATTTAACTTGACTTGGTTTCTCCTTTGATTCATTTTTCCTTTAGTGTAATACCTCCCTCTGCTGATTTTCATTGTTTTTTTTAATTCCTCTTCACAAAGCATATTGCTTTCGAGAGTGATTGTATTTATTTCCAGTTCTACCAACAATGTATGAGTGTACTTTTTCCCCAACATCCTCACCAACATTTATTGTTACTTATGTTCTTGATAATTATCATTCTAAGTAGAGTAAGATGAAATCTCAATGTAGTTTTGATTTGCAATTCCTAAATTGCTAAGGATGTTGGACTTTTTTTCATAAATTTGTTGTCCATTTCTATTTCTTCTTTTGAGAAGTGTCTGCATAGTTTTTTTTTGATTTGTTAATTGTATTTATTTATTTTTTGTTTTGTTTTTGGGCACTGTGTTTTGTGTCCTTTATATATTCTGAATATTAGTCTCTTGAGGACTTGGTAGCAAATATTTTCTTCCATTCTTTAGGCTCTTCCTTTACCATCTAAATTATTTTCCTTGTAGTGCAGAAGTAATTTTTTTAATCTGATGCCATCATATTTATTGATTCTTTTGTATTATTTTTACTTCTTGCATTTTAGAAGTCTTGTTAAGAAAGTCAGTTCCTGTGCCTACATTGAAATGGTAACCTACATTTTCTTCTGCAAGTTCAGAGTTCCTCATCTACTTCTTATGCCTCTGATCTATGTTTCCACTTTAGCTGACTTTTGCACAGGGTGAGACAGGTCAATTATCATACTTCTGCAAGTGTAGTAATCATATGAAAAGAAAAGAGAGATCAATGACAGAATGGTGATTGAGAAGGAGGGAAGTGAGATGAAGAATGGGAAAAAGGGTGAAATGAAATTGACTGATCCATCCTATGTACATATATAAATATACCACAGTGGACTTAATTTTACATATATATATATATATATATATATATATATATATATAAATTACTAATTAAAATGCATATATATTATATGTATATAAGGAGGACCAGTAGTGTAGGGGAAAAGGAATGATGTGGGGAGAAGGAAGGAAGGAGGGAAGGGGGAAATGGAAGTACTGGGAACTTAATTGGAGCAAATTATATTCAATACTTGTTTAATTATGGAAAAAGTAATTCTAATATTATGTATAACTATAATGCATTAATAGAAATTAATTTTAAAATAGTGTTTTAAATTTTTGTTTGTATCTCTTATGGGCACGTTTGTTGGAGATACTGTGCTACTAACAGTTAGGGCACTAACACACATTCCACAGAAGAAAATGATGTATCAGAGATAGGGGAGAGGAATGATACTCAATCCTGAGACCTTGGGGAACATTTGCTCATGTGTCTTCTGATTCAGAAAACATAAATTGCAATGTCACACAATTTTCTTTAACCCTAAAATCTAGAGGCCAGAAAAGCATTTGGTTTAAAAGTATTTTAAAACTATATTAGATAGAGTTTAGTTCTAAATAGAAGGAAAGAAAGGGAGTAAAAATAAAGAACAAGAAAGAAAGAAATTATATTTCTACTCTGCACAAGGTTATTGACAATGATGCTCAAAAGTAAGGTATAGTGACAAAACTCAAATCATTTATTTTTTAAGTTTTGGGATTCAGTTTTTACTTTTTTCTTTACTAATTACTATGGTAATTAAAGCATATTTTTTAAAATAAAATTTTTAAAATTATATTTCCAAGTTAACTTGTTTGTACTATATATATATACCTACATTAGGGATTGATTTTTCACTTCCTTGACTTATGAAATTTTGTGATTTTTTTAAAGTATATTTCATTAAATAATATTTTTAAAATTATATATATGTGTGTGTATATATATATATATATATATATATATATATATATATATATATATATATATATATATATATATATATATATATATATATATATAAACACCCACATATATACATAGTCAATTCAATGCATGCTATATGTGTATGTGTTTACAATATGTATACATTACTGTGAAAGATATGAGATTCTGAAATATTCTGCTACAATTAATATATATATGTGAAAATTCTATGTTGATAAGATTTAACAGTATGACTCATTTCTATAATTTTCTAGCTATTAATCTTGAATTAGTTATTTAGGTTTTGTATTCCTGAATTTAACTCCCTCATGAAATTAGAAAGAGAAACATATTTGGAATTGTAAAGTACCCAGTTACTGACAATAATAAATGTCACATGAATGTTGGTTACTAACAGATCAGTGACTATTTTTAAATGATAAATTTCTCAAACTTTTATTATACATTAATACAATAGTCTACAAACAAGTAGCATAGTAGTTTCTTTTTCAAAGTTGAAATGTAAAAATATTTGCCAATTTTATTTATGCTTTCCACATTATTAGTTAATTTTACACAAATTGGTAAATTAACAAAAATACTCCCCCCCAAAAAACCCCTCACATCATATATAGATTTATTTTAAATATTAATTTGTCCATTTGAAGGTCAAAATTGTATTTTCTACTTATTGGTATTACATGTCATCATCTTGAAAGAAACAAGTTCAATTAAGCACAAGCATTTGACATTTTAAAATGTTAACACATGTGTTTTGTTGTCTAATATAATGAATATATTACCAAAATACTCAGTCAATTTTGAATAATTTTAAGACAAAGAGCACAGCATGAATGGTGATGTTTTTCTCAAAATTTAAAAGCTCCAGGCAATTAAGCAAAATCATTTTTATTAGTGCTAAAAGTGAGATAACCCTTTATTTATGAAAATAGAGATATATTTGTATTGAAGAAAAGTATAGTTGTATTTAGAAACTGAAAGACAAATATGACTGGTGCCAAAAGTCATCATTTAAATTTCCCTTTTCTCAAACATAACATATGTTTGTAAAGACAAAAAAAAAAAAAAAAAACCTTTTTGTATCATATAAACTAAAATCTGTCTGTAGTCTAGGCAACATCTATTTTATTTGTGTCTAAACTATCAGAATGAAAATGGACAAGATATATTTAGATTATATATTCAGAGACAGAGAAAAAAACAAACAAAAATCAGCTATATTGGTATTTCAGAGTGGGTTTTAATCTAACAGTACAAATCAGAGTTTCTTTCAATCCTAGAAAGCTTTCATTATCTAAGTTCAATCTGTGCAAACCCATATATAGAAAATTAGGAAAATAGAGAACTACTTAATAGATTACACAGAGGATGAAGAGGAATGGATGGAGGATATATCAAATGACCATCCTCCATAATTTCAACATAGCATAGCATATTTTCATGCTTTAGTCTCCTCCTCTGTCTGAGGCTAGTAATAGGCATACCACTCAGTGTGAGACACTGGAGGTATTGGCTGGGAGGGGCAAGGACAACTCTAGAAGGAAAGTGGATAGCGCTTCTTCCCTCTCTTCAGAAATTACTGAATGAAATTTATGGGAAATCACTGTGTTATGAAGTTGGTAAAAGTTTAACTTTCTGAGTAATGGTTAAACTATTTCACAAAATTATTAAACAAATTTATACTTCCACAAAAATTCTATTTAGAGTGAATTTCTTCCACATTCTTGGGTATAAACGTAATTCTTTTTTAACTTCAATTTGCTTTTACACAACGATGTTGATTATCATCTTACACCCTTGCTCTTAAAAATATTTTATATGAATATGTATATAATATATATTTAAGAATAGCTTAGATCAGAATACATATTCTCTTAATATTGTACAAAAGATCATTTTTATTTACCTAACAACTCCTCCTTAAGTGGGAACAAGTTTGGTCTCCATGATTTTATTATAAATACTTATTTTTAATTTATATTTATAAATAATGTCATGTCTCATGATGTCTCCAAACATTAAATGTTTTTATTTTCTTAAAGGGGCAGTTCCCTTGCAGTGCTTAGTACACTGGCATCAGAACATGGTTCGATAAAAACAGGAATCATTCTTTACGAAGGCTTCATAACTAGTTTATGTTTCTCCTCTCACAACTACAGTTTTGCTTAGGTCTACATTCCCAGATTCATTTTCTCTGATTTCATGCAATAACATTTTCCAAGGTTCATATACCTTTCCCTCAACTAAGTGAATCCAATACCTAGAGTTTATCTCTTTCAGTATAAGGAGTATAGATATGTTCTGAAATATATCCAGAACTCGAGTTCCAATTTAAGAAATGCCTATCGAGCAGTAAAGAATTAAATGGTATCATCTTTCTGTTACCTACAATTGGTTTGTAGTAGAAAAGATATGAAAATATTATAAAAGAATTATTTTAGTCAGGCATCCACACACAGGCAATTGCCAGAGCTGTCTGATTTCACATGTTTCTGCATTTACAAATATTTTGGTGGGTAATTTTTTTGCATTTAAATTTTGCATTCAAAATTCACTAAGACCAGTGAATAGGAGAATTGATAAGAAACCGTATTTATTTTACTTGGAAGTATCTCTTGACATATTTCCTTTAAGTTTCATAATTTCTCTGAACAACAGGATGATGAATATTTCACAATTGGGTTAATTTTTACAGTTTTTCAATAACCATATTTTCTTTTTTTCCTTATGTCAGCATTTTTGAATCTGGAAAAAAAAATAACTCAATTGACTTTAAATCCTAGATTTTGAATCTAAGGATTAGAGAATTAAAGGTAAACTCTGTCATCAGTACTTTAAATTTATTATTAAAATTAACATTAAAATAAGTAATTAAAACAACTAAATGAAAATAAAGATGAGATATGAAAGTCTATAATACTTAAGTAATATCACATTAAGAATAGTAATAAGTGTGAGAATTAAAAATCCATGTGAGATAACAAAACTTTGTGTTAATATTATGCATATTAAATTTAGTTCTGTAGATGTGGTTTTGTAAGGTAGGAGGCTAAAATTGATAGGCTCTTTTAACAAAAATATTAATATACTTGGGCAGTGAAATTATAGTTTGATTTGTTATTTGTACCATAAGAATGAAGCTATACGGTATTTCTCTATGTAGAGACAGAAGAATTATATGTGAAAGTATGACAGTTTAATTATCCACAGACTGAGATGAACTTGTCTGTGGGACATAAATGTGAATATGTTCAACCAATATTGATAGAATTTGTCAAAAGTGATCAAAACTCCAAAATTTAAATATTGAGAAACAGAAGAACCACAGCAGAAAACCTAGAATGTAAAAAAATTGGAGGTTGTTCTCTTTTGGTACAGACACCATGTTTTGGTGACTGTAACTCTGCAGTATAATTTGAGATCAAATACTGTGATGCCTCTTGAATTACTTTGCTTCTTGCTAATGATTGCTTTTTCTATTCTACAACAGTTATCCTTTCAATCAATTTTAGAAATTCGAAACTTATTTTCCACTTCTGTGAAGAACACCATTGGTATTTTTTTTTTTAATTTTTTATTGTGGGTTGTTCAAAACATTACAAATTTCTTGACATATCATATTCCACACTTTGATTCAAGTATTTTGATGGGCATTTCATTGAGTCTGTATATTGTTTTTGGTAGTATAACCATTTTGATAACATTAATCATGTCTAACTAAGAACATGGGAGGCCTTTCCATCTTTTAAGGTCTTCAATTTCTTTCTTCAGCATTCTATTGTTTTAATTACAGAGAAGTCTTTCACTTTTATGGTTAAAGTGCTTTTTTTGTTTGTTCGGTTGTTTTTTTGTTTGTTTTTCCATAAGTCTTTTTTCTTTTCTTTTTATTAACAGGGTTTTACTTTTGGACACTGTCTCACTAAGTTGCTGAGACTAACTTTGAACTTGTAATCTACCTATCTAAACTTCTCAAGCCAATAAGATTAAAAAGCATGCTTCACCATCCCTGGATAAGTGTTTCTTTTTTTTCTTTTTTAGGTTATTGTGACTGGGTAGTTTTTCTGATTCTTTTTCAGCATATGGATTATTGAAATATAAGAAAGTTATTGATTTATTTACATTGATCTTGTATCCTACCACTTTATTTGTTTATCAGATCTAAAAGTGTTCTGTTGCAATTTCTTGTATCTTCTAAATATAGTATCATGACATAAACAGAGACTAGAGGTGATGAGAGTAAATATTCTTTATTTTATCCTGCTTTAAGAGAAAATGTTCTCAGTTTTTCTTTGTTCAGTATGATGTTCACCCAGGAATTAACATCAAAATAGACATAAGGATCAATGGACTAGAGAAAAGACACAGAGATCCACATAGATACACTCATCTGATACTCAACCAAGGTGCCAAAAACATAGCCAGGAGAAAAGATAGCCTTTTCAACAAATGCTGCTGAAAAAAAAAGGATATCAATTTATAGAAGAATGAAACTTGATCCCTATTTCTCACCCTACAAAAGAGTGAATTCAAACTAGATGAAAGACCTAGGAATTAAACCAGAAATGTCTCAACTGCTAGTAGAAAATGTAGGCTTAACAATCCAACATATTGGCACAGACATCAACTTCCTGAAGAAGACAACTATAGCTCAAGAAACAAAACCAAAGTCAATAAATGAGATGGCATCAGATTAAAAAGCTTCTGCACAACAAGGAAATAAGTGTATGATGAAAGAGCCTACAGAATGGGAGATATTTCCCAATTGCTCCTCAGACAGGGATTGATATTCATAATACATAAAGAACTCAAAAATGTAACATCAAAAAACACACAGTTCTCAAAATTATATAAATGAACAAATGAACAAAATATATATAAAAAAAGTTCAACATCCCTAGCAATCAGGGTAATGCAAATTAAAATTCCAGTAAGATTCCATCTTACTACACTCAAAATGGCAATTATCAAGAACACAAATAAAATAAACATTGGCAAGGATGTGGAGAAAAAGATACACCTTATACACTTTATGGACTGATAATTAGTATACACTGAAATGCAATATGAAGATTCCACAAAAGCCCACTGCTTGGCAGGGGTTGTATATGAAAGATCTAAAATTAGCATACTACAGGGATATAGTTATATCAATAATTATAGCAACATAATTCACAATAGCCAAACTGTGGACCACCATAGGTGGCTAAAGAACGTATAAAGA
>NW_025999961.1:15523116-15533707 GCF_001458135.2 Marmota marmota marmota
TCTCTCTCTCTCTCTCTCTCTCTCTCTCTCTCTCTCTCTCTCTCTCTCTTAAAAAAAGCCAAATGACAAAATGTTCGAAATTTCAAAATGAATGTGATTTTTATTTCTATTTGCACCAGAAAGCACTAAAAATCAAAGATTTTAAAAGGCTATTCATTCTGTGGGAAGTAGCAGATTCAGTGGAGCAATGGACACAGGCTGCATATATTGTAGTCAGTTATCTGATAAACACAATTTTGGAATTGAGAATTGTACATCATAAACACTCTTATTGTTTTTATTGTTTGGCATCTGACTAGATCACAGTTATTTTGCAATATGTAAAGAGATGATACATAGGTTGGTTTATTATAACTAAAATATTAAATGCATTATTGAATAAAAATTTTTTAAAAATGTATACTTTTAAACTGAACACACCAGACCAAAGAGCATCACTTGCTTAATAATAATTATGTCGGAATATGTGGTGGAAAGAACTATTCACACAATGTGTTGTATATAATGTTTTTCTTTTAAATCATAGTATTTAATTTGTAACTTACCATCAACTTTAATTTGTTGCTCAAATTTTAGTTACTACGTTCTTTAAATACTTGTTTTATGTACAAAAAGGGGAAGAAATTAGTACTTGAATAAAGCAACCAACCCTTTCCCACATGCACACCTGGGGAAGGAGGATCATCTTAACTACAAATAATCTTCCATTTTTACATCATTGCTATGAAACTTTCAAGCTGGTTATTCTCCAGGCTGCTTTATTTTGATGGCTGTGATAGCAGAAAATTTTATATTAATATGTTCCAAACAATTAATTCTTCTATTGTGTTCACAGATTCTCCAAGGTTCCTATAGCACCAAACCACCTTCTTTAATGACACTCTGAAGGTGTTTCTTCAGGGTTCTGGCTGCCATCCAAAGGAATGGTTATTGGACCATTAGATTCATGCATCTAAGCACTGGTCAACCACCATTCACCTTACACTCTCACAAGTCACATTTTTGGTACCATAAATGTGTTTTTCAATAGCCCATTCATGAGTGGAGGCAGAAACAACAGCCTTTGCCATGCTTAGGAAGAGCATCTATATGATGCTGAGTCCTTATAACTATGGACACCCAATCTCATTCTTCCTTGGCTATAGCTAAGAGCTCCAGATTCCAGGAGTTCATGTTTGTGAAATCTGGGCAAACAGCTTCATTTTCCAGAAGCTCCTCTTTGGGCTTTATTGTTCCGGTGGACCTGGTAGAAGCAAATTTGCATTCTAGGTTCCTGCATACATACATGGACTTTCAGAGATGAGACTGAAGTGCCATCACTAAAGGAATTCTGGCAAAGCCTTGAAAATCTCACTTCGTTTTCCTCAAAATGGTCTTGTAGGCTAACCCACAAGGGCCTTATTTGCACTGTATATTCCTGACAGAAAAACAGAGCTTGCAAATTGACAGACTATGGACTAAATCCTCATTGTCTTGAAAGAAATAAAAAATGTGAACATTAATTAAAAGGTATCTATTCTCTGATTAACCACAGGTCACATAGCTATCTATTATGTTATATCCAGTCCATTCATGCATTATTTTAACTCTTTGATCCCTGTAGATATCTTAGTGTGAAAGAATAGAATAAAGCTGAAACATACCCTGTATGAAACGAAGGCTATTGCCACTACTTTGAGAGTCTCAAAATAAAATCCTGCTTTATTATCTCTGACACTGCTTTTGCAATATCACTACAACTGAGAAAACTTTTTAAAGCATAAGAATAGTTGAGCCAACACAGGTGCCAAATCAATATGTGTATTGTTACTTTATACAAGTGAAGTGTTGCACAAAAGCTCATATGTGAGACAATGAATGAAGGTTCAGAGAAAAAAAAATGATTGGGTTCTAACAGCCTTACACATAATGGGACTAACTGAGTGGTAACTGAAGGCTGGTAGGGTGTGGCTGGAGGAGGGGGGTTTGGGGAGCATGCCTTGGGGGTATATCTGGTACACAGAGATTGATATACCTCTCTCTCTGTCTCTCTCCCTCTCCCCCTTTCACTCTTTCTCTCTGCTTTCTTATCATCATGTGAACAGCTTACCTCTGTCATACTCTTCTGCCATTATGTTCTGCCTCACCTCAAGCCCTGAGGAATGAAACTAAGACCTCTAAAAATGTGAGCCCTCAAATAAATTTTTCCTCCTCTATAATCCTTCTCGTCAGGTCTTTCAGTCACAGCAGTGAAAAAGCTGACTGAAACACTTATTCAATGAATATATATTAAATAGCCAAAGTCTTTTGTCCATTGTACATTAATACGTTGTCAAGGCCTTAAACTTTGAAACCAGAGTCTCAGCAATTTAGAGGAAGTGGTTCACACTATTGTGTTCAATCATTATTATTTTCCTATAGACATAAATTAGTATATCTATATTTATTTTGAATACATTGATGTCCAAGTCTACTTGGGAAGTAGTAAAATTAAAATCCTCACTAGGAGATCCAAGATGCCAGGCCAGAGGGGTCAGCATTCCATATTGCTACGTGGCCTGGGACTCAAGTAGTGAAAATACTGCTTCTGTGTGAATGATAAATCTGCTCCCATGCAGGAATCACAGCCACCATGCCTGTGCAGGACTCCAGGCCTCAGTGCCAGAGTAGGTCTCCCAACTACTCCATGCAGGATACCAAGTGCCCAAGCAGGACCATCAGCATCACCACCTGTGCAGAACTTTTGGCCACCCATCCGAGCATAAATCCCTTACACTGCTCCCACACAGGACAACCAACAGCTTCCCATATACAGGAACCCCGACTGCCATTCCTGTGTGGACCCTATCTACCAATGTGGGGGTCCCCATTTGCCTCCTTTTTGGGACTCTGCAGCAAAGGAGATAGTCCCCTGCTTGCCATAGCCTGCCTGCATCTGGGAACTTCACACAAACTCTGAAGTCAGCTGACAAGCCATACAATACAGCCACAGATCTCCTCTCTGTATTCATCATCCAAGGCCATCACCCAGCTTCCCCCATTCAACCCAACCTCCCATTGCTGAAAGAAATGCCTCCATTTTGAGTCGTCTTCATCACTATCTCTGGCTGGCCAGGAGACCTCCAACCAGGACCAACCCTCCAACCTTGGTTACCTTTACCATCCTGAGGGCAGAGATACCAGCTAGCAACAGATGACCCTATGGAAAAGGGACAATTTGGCATTACAAAGAAATTGAGGAGACTCTTGAAAGCTTCATATATATACACACACATATGCAGTATATATGTGTGTATATATATTTTTATATATATGCATACATATGTGTGTATATATTTATATATATACATGCATACATATGTGTGTGTATGTTTATGTGTGTGTGTGTGTGTGTGTGTGTGTGTGTATATATATATATATATATATATATATATATATATATATATATTTAAACTTTGGAGTTTCATGTCCAAAATTTCATTATGTGTACGTGCATATATATATTACATATACAGAAATTATATGTATGTATATATAATACATCATGTTCATGACATATAATGAACATATATGAATATATGTATATATGTATGTGTATATATATATATATATATATATATATAAATTTGGAGATTCCTATCATTATCTTTTTTTAAATATTTATTTATTTTTAGTTGTAGTTGGATAAAATATCTTTAATTAATTTATTTATTTTCATGTGGTGCTGAGGATCGAAACCCAGGGTCTTGCATGTGCTGGGCAAGCGCTCTCCTACTAAGCCACAACCCCAGCCCTCCTATCATTTTCTTAATTGCATAATTAATATATAATTTCATTTTAATTTTAGTCAACTGTCTTTTAAATATCCCTGAGTTAACTTACATGTATTTAAATTTACTTTGTGAATATCAATATCATTGATTAAACATAAGAAACAAATTTGCACCCACTGTACATATGCTTGAACACAACTTGTAAGATTTATTTTCTTAGATACAATTCATATTCTCAATGTGAAATGGATGTATTATTCTACTCTAACATTTAGATTCCTGAGGTTTGAGTTCTAAAACTAATAGAGGTGGATTATTTGTAGGACATTAAGATATTTTAATAATTCATTCCCTCAAATTACATTCTACAAGACTGAATTATCTAAAAGTACCTCAATATCATACTATGTACTATCTATTCTTATCCTATAACCATGGAGAAAATATTGAGAATGGTGCTAGAAAATCTTCTATAGAAGAGATTACAAACAAGATTCTGAAATGTAGTGTACCAGTTTTACACAGAGCTAATTATCACTTAATATGTAGACACATGAGTCATTATGACATTTGTGAGAGAACAGTTTTGTCATATATAAGTATATCAACAATATAAAGGAATCTAATTCACTCTTTTCTTAAAAGTACTATACTCTCCATTGCATTTTTATAAACAAAATATTTTAGTTTTTTGAACATGCAAATAATTTTATTTTTATTTCCTGTCTAATTCTCCTCAGTTGGTGTTTAATTGATGGGATCATCATTGAGAGTTAGGTTTATCCCACTGATCTTCCATTTTAAGTATTTTCCATACACATGAGACAGAACAAAAGCTTACTTACCTGGACTTCATACATTATCAAAATAAATCATTTTATAAGGTAAAAATTACATTTGAAATAATCTCAAAATTTTAACTGAAAACTTAAATTTAGAGCAATTAGATGTATATAACCAGTTTCTAATGACTACACAGAATATTTTTGTTTTAATAAAGATCAAAATGTCCTGCATCTATAACCCCTAAATAAATCTACAGGATAATATAATAGAAATACTGATACTGTGTTTATTCAAGAAGGAATCTGTAGCAGTAACACGTAACTACACAGTTGGATAACTTTTTTCCAGGTTAAATAAATGAGGAGTGGGAAAAATAATTACCCACAGATACTGAGGTTGACTATAAGACTGAAGACCAGCATCCCACTCCTCAGACTCTTAATGACTTGTGTAACTTGGCAATGGTTGGATAATATTAAAATACTAACATGGGTGAGTTTTTGTTGCTTGGTTGTTTTTTTATTTGTTTGTTTGTTTGTTCATGAACTACCTTGACTACCTTATGAGAGTTTAATAAAACAGAAAGAAAAATAATCTTCAAGGATTTTTTGAAATAGTTCTATTTACTATAAAATCACCCTCTTAAGAGTTTCTATACAATTTCCACCCAGGAAATCTTTTAAGTCTGATAATTAAACCATTTGGTTTCTTCAATAAGAATACTAAATAAGCTAGTTTTTTGAGATTTCATCTAAAATATGGTTAGGATGGGGTTTGGGAATTTTTAAAGATCTGTAGTGTTCTTTCTAGCCTCAGGAACATTTGAAGTTTTCAGTGCTGGTGGAATCTTTGCTACATTAATGTACTAAGGGGCTAAGATTAGCATAGCATGTTTTTAAATAAACAATGTTATGCTAAGCATAATAAGTATGAAATCCAGACTATGTTCCATCATATCAAGATTGCTTATTTATTCATCTGTATTTGACAAATTCTAGTTATTAAGAGTACTTTGAAATTTATTAAATGCAGTTCCACCAGAAAATATGAGGTATGAAGGCATAAGGGACCACAAATCTGTGGTGTAACAGAGGTGAAGTGAACAACCTATGGCCTCATGTCCCAATATAGAGTCCACAAGTCTCCCACTGTGCTGTCATTTTGCTGTTTTTCCCCTATCCTGTACACTTCAGCTAAATAAGCGTGGCACACAATAAATGGTCAAACTCATGAGTTTGGTCATAAATTGAATCCGAGATCACTACTGCTGTTCCAGCAAAGTTGGTAATGTGACTAATCCCTGTATCCCTCCTTTTCCCTTTGATTTCTTCTAGAGTGTTACCATGTCACACACTGATAGAACTTCTTAAAGTATCTTGTTTTGTCACTGCTTGGTTTAATGATCTCCATATGTTTTCTATTTCCAGGAAATAAAATCTAAGTTTTACAATGGTCAAAAATAGTCTGCTCACTTCTCTGCCCTCTTCTCCTACTGTTCTCCATCTTATTCAGTCTACAGAAGTTATGTTGACCTGGCCATTGTTCCTAGGCACAGCTCAGTTAGGTGCAAGACCATTATGCTTGCTTATCTTTTCACATTGAATTTCCTTGACCCAGAAATGTAGTTTTCTTCTTCGTATCTTCCTCTAAGTCATGGATAAAAACCATCTCTCAGTGAAGACTCCCTATGCTTCCCCTCTAAAAATTGGACTGCTACCCAAGTACTTTATTTCCTTCTATTTTATACTAAATGCTGTTTTCTAACTTGACTTATTGTATTAGTTACCATTTATTACCTGCCTTTACTGTTGCTGATAAGTGTCCTGCATGTGGGTAATCCCTGTAAGATGTACACTGTTGGTAGAAAAATGCCTGAGAACAAATATTAAAGAGTAAGATATAGAAATCAGATACATGCAATCTAAAATATCAATAAATATAAAAAAACAAACAAAAAATATAAAATAGTTTAACTACATTTAAGGAAAGTCTAAGACTTTAATTATAGTTTATAATTGTTAAAATTAAAGAAGAAATATTTCGTATATAAAATGGCTGATTTTGCATGTAGCAATAAACAACCATGACCTTATAAACACATATTTGCTACATTAACAACTTAAATGTAACTAGGCACTTTCCAGTGAATAGTTTCTTACTGTTTATCTATTTGATGACAAAATAACACGTGACTTAGGAAGAAACAAATATGACAATTTTTAAGTTTAAGGAAAACTGAATTTCAGAAAAGTTAAATAAAAATCCATACCAAGTTTCCTAAAACATTCTAAATTATAAAATTATGTCTTAAGTACCTCAAAATAAACTCAACTTTCTATTTTCATTGTGCTGCTTTTCATGTCTATGTTTTTATTCATTCTGTTTTTTTATATCATAATGCATTTGTTAATTATTATTTATATTTTAAATGCAGTTAACTAATTATTCCTCAGTATATTTTTTCCAGTTAGAAAGATAAAGACAAAATACCATATTTAGGCTGTAATGACAGCTGTTAAATGGTATTCACCAAAGTGTGACAAGATCTGTTTAAGTAGCAGGTATCCCCAAGTACAGTAAGCAATTGTAAGGACAGTCTCTCCATCTTTTTCAACTTAGCAATTACCCAGCCAAAAAAATAGGCAGAGCAGAAATATTTATGAAAGTGAACTGATATGGCTTATGTTTGATACTCTTGTCAGTAAACCATTCCACTCAGTGTGGAAAAGTAATTCATTACAGGAAATTGCTATCACAAATTATCAGAGAGAAGCATGTATTCTACTTTAATGGATATTGTCATTATTATGGTTGTTTTGAAAATTGAAATCACAATCAAATCTACTAGAAATTTACAATATTCAGATGGAGTCACTGAGGGTAAAATTAGAACAGAGAAAGTTCAAATAACAATAATTGGAAAAATATTAATGTTTAAATGTGTGCTTAGAAATAATTTAAAGCCAAATTCGGACTGGTAATTGTGTATTGTGCTGATGGCATCCATACCAAGCAGTAGGATTGAATATGTTCAGTGATGTAGAAAAATCTCATAAAGATAAATATTGCACATTCTTTATACTTGTACCTAAGAATGACTATTGATTTTTTTCCTTCATTTCCTTTTTATCTTTGTGAAATGATAAGGGTGAGATGTACTGGAACAGAGACCAAGAAATATATAAACTCTAGGAGATGTAAATTAAGACCTTGGCATATAATTCTTTGATTATAAAATTGATTAAGTGTTAGAAGGAAACAACAGAGCAATGCACTTACTGATACTAAACTAGTTTCCTTTAGAAACCTAAGTCCAACAAACAGGGTTTCATATATGTATGAAATTAAATGTAGAAGACAAACACAATACAAAAATATTAAAACAGCTTAGATATTGATAATATGTTCTTAATATAAAGATTATAAGAAAAACAAAGAAAATAAGAAAAAGAAAATATCCTTCAGTGAGAACATTGCCTTCAGTCACACTTACCTTCTACATTATCCCTGTTCACTCTTACAATTGCATGCTTTAAATTTTAATTGCTATTTATAAATGTTGGCTTAATATCAATCCTAAGTGGTAAAAAAGGGAAGCTGATTAATATGAAAAATATGCAAAACTATGGAGTCAAAAAGTAAATTAGTGGTTGCCTAAACTAAGGAGACTAAAGGTATTAGGGATTTGTTGATCATAGTTACAGGATTTCTTAACAGAGTCATGAAGATTTTCTGAAACCAACTGTGTTAAAAGCACAACTTTCTCAAAGAATGATGTACTCACATTCAGTGGGCAAATTCTATGGAATTTTGTTTATATCTGTCCAGTTCTGTGGTATGGTATAAGTTGCTTCTTATCCTAGTTTTTTGCTTGGTTCTTTTTAGATTTTTAGAAGAATCCATTTTGACATAATTATATAACAATTAATTGTATCTTGCTCTAATTCAGTCCCAAGTACCTCTCCTACCCCTCCACTGTCCCCAGTTCCTGATTGCCTTCCCTTCATTTATCTTTCTGCCATGCATAATTTGTTTTATAATTTCTTCTGTATGTACACAATGGTGAGATTCACTGTAGTATACTCATAGAGGTACATAGAAAAGTTATGACAACTTCAATCCATTTTCTTTTTTTTTCTGATCTCCCCTCACTTGCCTTCACTCTTCTTTGTCTACTCCACTGTAGTTCTATTATTTTTTAAATGTCCCCTTATTGTGGAATAGCTCCCATATATCAGAGAAAACATTCAGCATTTGGCTTTTTGGGACTGGCTTATTTCATTTAGCATGAAAGTCTCCATATCTGTCCATTTACTGGCAAATGTCATAAAGTAATTATTTTTTATGGCTGACTAATAATACTCCAGTATATATTTTTTTAAATCATATAACATTCAAATTTGTTGGAGAAATTAAATACCTGACTCATGTTTTCCTTCATTTGAATTTTTACAGCCCACATTCCATGTGCATGACATTCTGATATTATAAATCCCTAGTCTTATCCAGGTACAAATATTTGAAATTTTCCTGCAATGCAGGTATCTACTGATGCAGTCACAATAAAGACTTCTCCCTCACTTATTATGACTCCATTTTCATTAAATGTGTTCCAATAGATTTCCCCCTTTTATTGGGATTGTTCCTTTTTTTATTTGTCATACAGAAAAAGAAGAATGATCACTAAAGGACAGAATAGTGGAGCATCTCCTATAGGAGAAGAGGAAGGCCCTAGAAAGAGGAAATAGCAAGGGAAGGGAGGAAAGAGGATGAGGAAGCAAAGTAGAATAATGGACTCCTGTGGTATTGACTGAACTCTGAGTTGGAAGGCCCTGAAATAAAGTATTAGGCCCAGTGTCTCATGCCTGTTATCCCAGTAGCTCAGGAGGGTGAGGAAGGAGGATTGCAAGTTCAAGCTAGCTTCAGCAACTTAGCAAGTCCTAAGCAACTCAGTGAGACCTATCCCTACCTAAAATAAAAATGGGCTGGGGTTATGACTCAGTGATTAAGTGTCACTTGGTTCAACCACTGATACAAAAACAAGTAAAAATAAAAATAAAAACACAAGAGGTTGTAAAAATTTACATGGCCTGCTAGTTGATGGGAGTTATTTCTTTATTTTCCAAGAGTACTTGGAGTTATTGCATATTATTAAGGTAAAGGCTCAACCATTTATATGATATTTGAGGGCTAGTAAACAGAGATGACTCATAAGTCAAGTTATAGGCATGAAGTGATGGAACAATAAAATAGTTTTATGAATTTCATGAGGTTTAAGGGAACTTAAAATTATGGAGTACTACCAAAGATGGATAATGAAAATGATCTATTACTATCATTGGGTTTCATGGTCAAGAAAGAAAAACTTGTGACAGAAACCAAGGGACAAGTAGAAATATAAGAGCATTAATCACCAAAATATACAAAGAACTCAAAAATAACCAAAAACAAACAAACAAACAAGCAAGCAAGCAAAAAAAAAAAAAAAAACCTAAATAACCCAATCAATAAATGGGCTAAGGAACTGAACAAACACTTCATAGAAGAATAAATACAATTGATCAACAAATATATAAAAAATGTTCAATAACTTCAACAATTAGAGAAATGCAAATCAAAAATAATCTAAGATTTTATCTCACTACATTTAGAATGGCAGTTATCAAGAATTCAAGAAACAGTAAGTATTGTTGAGAGTGTGGGGAAAAGGTACATTCTTACATTCTTAGTGGAATGTAAAATGGTGCAACCATTATGAAAAGCTGTATGGAGATTCTTGAGAACACTTAAAATGGAATTACCACTTGAGCAAGCTATCCAACTTCTTGGTTTGTATGCAAAGGATTTAAAATTATCATATTACAGTGATGCAGCCACATCAATGTTTATGGCAGTTCAATTACAATAGTTAAACTATGGAACCAACCTAGGTGTCCTCTCTCTCTCTCTCTCTCTCTCTCTATATATATATATATATATATATATATATATATATACACACACACACACACACACACACACACACATATGCATACACAATCTCTCCAACTAAG
>NW_025999961.1:15533712-15543007 GCF_001458135.2 Marmota marmota marmota
TTTTTTTTTTTTTTTTTTTTTGTGTGTGTGTGTGTGTGTGCTGGGGATTGAACCCAGGCCTTCTGCATGATAGGCAAGGACTCTCAACTAAGCTACACATCCAGCCCCTTTGAAAGCAACCTAAAACCATTGAAAATACCAAAGGTACATTGCATATAAGCAAAGCTAGGAGGTCACAGATATGAAAAGAGTAGAAAACTAAGGAATCACATTAATCAGTGGAAATCGTATAAGTGTCAGTAAATTAAAATTAATTATGCCAATTTAATAATGTACTATGTGAATTGAATAAATTAATATTCAAACACAAAATAAAAATAATAAAACATTTAAAAGAGCAGACAAAATATAAATCTTAAAATTCTTTGATTGTCTTGGGATAAATGAATTGTACAAGTAACACTTGGCTACATAATATACAAATATACAATATAAAAATAAAAGTTTTAGAATTCTAAAAATGTTGATAATACCCAGTCAGCTGAGGTGACAATAGGAAGTGCTCATAATGTAAAAGTCATTGTTCAGCATGAACTATAGAAACAGGAGAAATGTTTGTTATATTGAATTGTATATAACTTTATGCCTTATATAATTTAAAAGAAATGTGAATTTAAAATTAGACCACTTTCCAGAACAAATGAATAAAATAATTAGTAAACTAAAAAAATGCTTTATAACATGTAAACTGCTTTAAGAAAAATAAAATTGCTATCATTCAAAGGTAATATAAAACACATGGTCAAAAAGTTAATTATGCAGTATATTTTTAAAATTTATGTACATTATACAATACTTAACATACATTTTTATATAAACTATGTGCAATATACTTCTAAATATTCTCCATATTTATAAATCATATATTAAATATGAAGTAAAGTCAATATATATTGAACCTATTATAACATATAGAGTCCTAAATTTCTTTTTATTGAGAAAGTCCAGATTTCAAATATAACTCCAATATCCACAGAAATTAAAAAAAAAAAAAACCTGTTTCTTTTAATTATCCTGTAACTGTACTAAATATTTTAATGAATTAATATGATTTTTGGATAACTTTGCTTCTCTATCCCTACAAATAAAGGTTAGCTCATTAATTAATACAGACTTTATCAACTATTATAAAGGAAAGATGAAAGAATAGCAATGCAATTGTGAAGAAGCAATTTTCAAGTTATTCTAGAGAATATTCTTTCCTAGGACATTTGGTCTCTAATTAAGGCAAGTTATCATTTTAATTAGCATTTTAGATACAACTGTCATTAAACTTAAATATGTGAATGGTTGTGTGTTTTGCTTCATTTCCAGGACAAAATTCAACACATGTATCCAAATATTATATGGCAAAAATGTCGAAGAAAACAGAATGCTGTGGTAAGCATATCTCACTGTAATCTAGGTATCTCTGCTTCATTTAGTGAATAAATACTTTAATTTCTATATTTCCTTCCTTTTTTATTTTTATTTTTTTTTATTTTTTTATTTTTTATTTTTGTACCTGGGGGTTAAAGCCAGGGTTTTGTGAATGCAAGGCAAATACTTTGCTGCTCAGCTATATTCCAGAACAATATTTAGTTTTCAATGTTTGAATTTAGCAAAGCATATCATGAATTAACAAATGATAATGTCAAACACTCATTGGGGCAATCACATTTAGCCAGTGAATTCAACTATTTAGTATGTGTTGCTCTTGTCAAAATCAATAGAGACATTTATGAAGCTAAATCCAGTGGTACTTTGTATACCCATGTTTCCTGAATTTCCAACAACGATCAACAACATTAACAATTCCTCTATCTCAGATCATTCTTTTTGCTGTATCTTTGACTACCTAATTATCAGCTTTTCTCTAGATGCCAAGAACTTTTCTCTTTGCATCTCTTTTTCTATTTAATGAAATAATTTGAGGAGTATTGGTATCAGTTTTTCTTTGAAGATCTTGTATAACACAGCTGTGTACCCATCTGGTCATGGACTTTTCTTTGTTAGTAAGCTTCTCATCTTGTCTTTTATATCACAGCTTGAAATTGCTCTATTCAACTTGTGTATATCATCCTGATTCAGTTTTGGGAAATCATATGACTCAAGAAAGTTGTCAGTGTCTTTAATATTTTATATTTTATTGGAGTACAAGTTTTCAAACTAATTTCTAATTATCTTCTGTATTACTGTAGTTTCTGTGGCAATATTTCTTTTTTCGTCATGAACATTAGTAATCTGAGTTTCCACTCTCTTTGTTAGCATGGCCAAGGGTTTATCAATTTTATTTATATTTGCAAAGAACCAACATTTTGTTTTGTCAATTTCTTAAATTGTTTCTTTTGTTTCACTTTCATTGATTTCATCTCTGATTTTAATTATTTCCTGTCTTCTACCGCTTTTGGTATAGATTTTTTCTTCTTTTTTTCTAGGCATGTGAGATGAATGTTAGGTCATTTAATCATTGACTTTTTCTTCTTTTAAGAAATGAACTCCATGCAATGAACTTTCCTCTTATTACAGCCTTCGTAGTGTCCCATAGATTTGACCTCTACAATGAAAATTATAAAATTTTAAAGAAAGAAATTAAATACAACTGTAGAAGATGGAAAGATCTCCCTTGCTCTTGGATAAGAAGAATTAATTTTGTCAAAATGACCATACAACCAAAGCAATATACAAATTTAATGCAATTTCATCAAAATCCCAGTGGTGTTCCTCATAGAAATAGAAAAAGCAAGCATGAAAATTATCTGGAAAAATAAATGACCCAGAATAGTTAAAGCAATCCTTAGCAGGAAGAGTGAATCAGGCAGCATCACTATACCAGACCTTAAACTACACTACAGAGCAATAGTAACAAAAACATCAAGGTATTGGCACCAAAGTAGACTTGTAAACCAATGGTACAGAATAGAGGACACAGAGACAAACCCACACAAATAAAGTTATCTCATATAAGACAAAGGTACCAAGAACATATATTGAAGAAAGTATAGCCTCTTCAAGAAATGGTACTGAAAAAGCTAGAATTCATGTAAAATAAAATGAAATCAAGCCCCTATTTCTCACGATGCACAAACTGCAACTCAAAGTGGATGAAGGACCTTGGAATTAAACCAGAGACTCTGGGCCTAATGGAAGAAAAAATAGTCCAAAATTTCCATCGTGTCAGTTTAGGCTTTGACTTCCTTAATAAGACTCCTATAGCACAAGAAATAAAATCAAGAATCAATAAATGAGATAGATTTGAACTAAAAAGCTTCTTCTCAGCAAAATAAACAATTAGTGAGGTGAATACAGAGCCTACAAAATGGAAGCAAATTTTTACCACACATACATCAGATAGAGCACTAATCTCTAGGATATATTAAAAAAAACTAAAAAATCTTAACATCAAAAAAAAATACAAATAAACCAACTAATAAATGGGCCAAGGAACTGAACAGACACTTCTCAGAAGAAGACATACAATTGAACAACAAATATATGAAAAATGTTCAACATCCCTAGCAATTAGAGAAATTCAAATCAAAACTAGTGTTAAGATTTCATCTCACTCCAGTCAGAATGGCAGCTATTATGAATACAAATAATGATAAGTGTTGGTGAGGATGTGGGGAGAAAGGCACACTCATACGTTACTGGTGGGACTGCAAATTGGTACAGCTAATATGTAAAGCAGTATGGAGATTCCTTGGAAAATTTGGAATGGAACTACCATTTAACCCAGCTATCTCACTCCTTGGTTTATACTCAAAGGACTTAAAAATAGCATATGACAATGACACAGCTGATAGTGGCACAATTCACAATAGCTAAATTGTGGAACAAACTTAGATGCCCTTCAGTAGATGAATGGATAAATAAACTATGTTATATGTACACAGTAGGGTATTACTCAGCATTAAAAGTGAATACAATCATGGCATCTGCAGGTAAACGGATGAAGTTGAAGAATACTATGCTAAGTGAAGTAAACCAATCCCCCAAACCAAAGGCCAAATGTTTCCTCTGATATGAGGATTCTGATCCATAATGGGGATGAGAGGGCATAGAAGGAATGTAGAAACTTTAAGTAGGGCAATGGGAAATGAGAGAAAGGGAGGGGGCAGTGGATAGGAAAGATGATGGATGAGGTGAACATCATTACTCTAAGTATATGTCTGAAGATATGAATGGTATGACTCTAATTTCTGTACATCCAGAGACATAAAAAAATTGTGCTCTATATGTGTACTATGAATTGAAGTGCATTCTGCTGTCATATATAACAAATTAGAATGTATAAATGAATAAAATAAATAAATGACATTTCTGAATGTATGTGTAAATAAATTTAAGTGACTCTTACATACCTCTATGTTAGAAAAATAGCAAATATACTCAGAATAAGTCCCACAATACAATATGATTAGCTGTCATAAAACACAACTTCTAGAAATTGAGCAATTGTTTTTGTGATATAATGAACTTTGTAAAAACCAATGAAGTGCCTTCTTTTTCTTCGTCCTTAATGCTCTCAGACTTTCTCATAAGAAATAGTGTATATTGAATTTAACATACACTCTAATTTGAATGTTTTAATATGTTTTCTTAATTGACATCACCCAACATGTTTTAACATTCATATATTTTCTTTATGTATTTTAACTACCTATTATATTTACAATATCTATAGTATCTGGACTAAATAGTTTTGGGTTCTGTTTTATATTCAAAAAAGAGAACCAATCTAGACAATATCCATAGTAAACAAAAGTCAAAGCAAAATATATTTTTGGAGAATAATGCTTATAATATATTCCTTGTCTTACAGGTAAGCATCTATATCTCAAATATATATTTGCTTTTTATTTACACTGTCATGCTAAGTACAAATTTTCCAATAGTGTTTCTTTATATAATAGCTTTCATACCTCAGACACTCTTTTTTTCTATTACATTTCTTATTTATTCTAATTTGTTATCTACGATGGCAGAATGCAATTTATTTCATATTACATATATACAGCACAAATTTTAAAGTCTCGGGGTTCTACTCAAAATATTTTCACACCATTCGTGTCTTCACACATGTACTTAGGGTAATGATGTCATACTCATTCCACTGTCTTTCCTATCCCCATGCCCTCTCTCTTCCCCTCCCTCCACTTTATCCTATCTAAAGTTCCATCATTCCTCCCAAGCTCCTTGTCATCCCTCTTATGAGTCAGCATCCTCATATCAAAGAATATATTAAGCCTTTGAATTTTGGGGATTGGCTTACTTCACTTAGCAGTATATTTTCTGTTTCCATTCATGTATCTGTAAATGTCATGATTTCATTCTCTATTAATGCTGAGTAATGTTCCATTGTGTATGTATAACAAAATTTTCCTATCCATTCTTCTACTAAAGGGCATTGCTCATTGAAATAGAAAAAGCAAGCGTGAAAATTATCTGGAAAAAGAAATGACCCAGAATAGTTAAAGAAATCCTTAGCGGGAAGAGTGAATCAGGCATCATCACTATACCAGAACTTAAACTCTACTACAGAGCAATAGTAACAAAAACAGAATGGTATTGGCAACAAATTAGACCTGCAGACTGATGGTACAGAATAGAGGACACAGAGACTAACCCAGGTTACAGTTATCTTATATTAGACAAAGGCACCAAAAACCTACATTGAAGAAAAGCTAGCCTCTTCAATAAATGATGCTGGGAAAACTGAAAATCCACATGTAACAAAATGAAATTTAACCCCTATGTCTCACCATGCACAAAACTTAACTCAAAGTGTATCATGGTCCTAGGAATTAGACCAGAGACCCTGCACCTAATAGAACAAAAAGTAGGCCCAAAGCTCCATCATGTTGGATTAGGCCCCAACTTCCTTAATAAGATTTCTGTAGTGCAAGAATTAAAACCAAGAATCAATAAATAGGATGGATTCAAACTAAAAAGCTTCTTCTCAGCAAAAGAAACAATCAGTGAGGTGATTAGAGAGCCTACAGAATGGAAGCAAATCTTTACCCCAAGCACATCAGATAGAGTACTACTCTCTAGGGTATATAAAGAACACAAGAAGCTAAGCACCAAAACCACAAATAACCCAATCAATAAATGTGCCAAGAAACTAAACAGACACTTCTCGGAAGGTAATATACAATTAATCAACAAATATATGAAAAAATATTCAACATATCTAGCAATTAGAGAAATGCAAATCAAAACTACTGTAAGATTTCATCTCACTTCAGTAAGAATGGCAGCTATTAAGAATACAAACAAAAATAAGTGTTGACAACGACTTGGGGGAAAAAGGCATATTCCTCTATTGCTGGTGGGACTGAAAATTTGTGCAGTCAATCTGGAAAAGTTCTAGAACCAAGCTATGTTAGATATATTATGGACATAAAGATTTTATTAGTTCTTTGACCACCTAGAGACTTGTGAGTTAAGTAAGAAATCTTTATTTTCTTTTGTTTACCCAATCTAAACTGAATCATTTTAAATTACATGATTTAAAGGTATTTGGGTCCATTTTAAAAATGATTGTATTAATCTACAGTCCCAATGATAATATGCGAGTGTACTCTTTTCCCCCACAATCTCACCAGCATTTATTATTGCTTGTATTCTTAAATATTGCCAGTCTGTTGGGTGTGAGATGAAATCTGAGTGTTTTGATTTGATTTGAATTTTCCTGACTGTTAGAGATGTTGAAATTATTTTTTCTTAAACTTGTTGGCTATTTGTGTTTCTTCTTTTGGGAAGTTTCTGTTTAATTCTTTTGACCATTTATTAATTTACCTTTTTTATTTGTTTTTTGAATCCCAAAAAAGCTATTTTTTGAGTATTTTATGTATTCTGGATATTAATCCCCAGTAGGAGGAGTAATTAGCCAAGATTTTCTTCCATTCAGTAGGCTCTCTCTTCACTCTTTATGATTTCATTTGCTGTGCAGAATCATTTTAGTTTCATAGAATTTCACTTATTGATTCTTGTTTTTATTTTATGCACTTTAGGGGTTTTGTTTAAAAAGTCAATGCCAGTCTCTACATGATGGGGGTTGACCCTATGTTTTCTTATAGCAGTTGCCAAGTTTCTAAACCAATTCCTAAGTCATTGATTCACTTAGATTTGAGCTTTGGCAGGGTGAGTGAGAGAGAGAGAGGTCAAGTTTATTTTTCTACATATAGATACACAGTTTTCCTGGCAATGTTTGTTAAAAAGGCTCTGTTTTCTTTAAAATATGTTTTTGGCAACTTTGTCAAGTATCAGATAGATGTATAAATTTGATTTGTCTTTGTGTCTTCTATTCTAGTCCATTGGTCTTTATATCTATTTTGATGCCAATACCATGTTGTTTTGTTACTACAGATATGTAGTATAATTTTAGATCAGATATTATGATATCTTTGTATAAGTTTTATTGTTCAGAATTGCATTGGATAGTCTCTGTCTCTTATTCTTCCAAATAAATTTTAAAACTTGTTTTTTTTTTCTAATTTTGTGAAGAATACCATTGGTATTTTGATGGGGATAGCATTGAATCTGTATATTGTTTTGGGTAATATGGACATTTTGACAACATTGATGCTGTTTTTCTAAACACATGGAATGTCTTTCCTATTTTCTAGGGTCTTGATCAATTTCTTTCTTCAATGTTTTATAATCTTCATTGTAGAACTCTTTAATCCCTTTGATTATATTAATTTCCAAATGTATTTTTGAGGTTGTTTTGAATGTGATGGTTTTCCTCATTTCTTCCTTGGCTGAATCACCATTAAAGTGCAGAAAAGTATTGATTTATGGGTGATGAGCTTGTATCCTGGTAATTTGCTGTTATAACACAGAATGAAGCTACTTATTATCAACTGTGTAATATTTCAATTGAACAGGACAGTAAATTCCTTCAATGCTTAAGTCATTTGGAATCCTAATTTTGTTGCATGAATTAAAAAGCATTTTTACTTCTTGAATATCTGCAACATTTGTGCATTGTACTCTGTGTGGGCCCGTCACATGTCCAATCTTAGACTTATAACTTTCTCCATTATACTGCATCCTACATGGTTCATACTTACCTCTAAAACAATATAGCATAAAGTATTCTTGTTTGCTAAGTCTTCTTCAGTGTCCCCATGATAGCAAATCATTAATGAGTCCTATTAGGAAATAGAGGTATAAACCTGAAAACTATTTTAATTTTCCCTCTATGCCCTATTGTATTGAAGTAAATGTTTATCAGTTCTGCAGAAAAGAAATATCTTGATTTGGACACCTTAAGTTTTCTACTTTCCATAGTTTAATATCCCTTCAACGACTGATGTTAAGCTACTAACAGTATTTCTTTCCTATCTGCCAACTATAACCAGAACACTTGAAGGTTTAGGAGAGGGGTTCTCAAAATATTATCCATAGACCAACAATATTAGCACAACTTGCAATTTTGATATACATCTCCAATTCAAATTACTAGGAAACAAAATGGAGCACCAAAGGCAAAAACAACAACACTCCTTAGATGGCAGCCTGATAATCTGTGCTTCAAGAAGACTTTCTGGTCATAATAACCCCCCCAAACTATGCATAACTACAATTCACTCATTTTAACATCTAAAAAGTTGAAGACTTCCTGGTGATTTTGCTCTGAGACAACTGAAGGGGATGGTAGTCCACACTATAAAAGGAATTTTGGCTCTGGATCAAAACAAGGAGGAAAGCTGTGTGTCAGGACACATGCATTATCTGGTTTCATCATAAATGACTTCATTTTGGGATCTTATCCATGTATAGTTGTAATTGCTACTGTAATATACACATTTTTTCAGAAAATAGAACAAATAGAATGTGTGTGTGTATGTGTGTGTGTGTGTGTGTGTGTGAGAGAGAGAGAGAGAGAGAGAGAGAGAGAGAGAGAGAGAGAGATGTTGAGGGCTGCAAATAAAGTCAAGATGGCACCTGGCACTTTGCCAGGAGGAGTGGTTTGTTAGGCAATGCCACAGAGCTATTAAGATGGTGGAGATTCCTTATTGGCTGACTCCTGTATCTGGATGATGCTAATTGAGTCAAGCTGTGTGTAATCAGTTAGCTATATATACCGCTGTTGTTCCCTAATAAAGCAGTTCCCGCTTCAACCTTCAAGTTGCTTGTCACCTACCTCCCGGTTATTGGCCCAGCCGGACTGTGGAAGAAAGAGATATTTTGGAGGAATTATTAAGTCCAAAATTAAAATTTGTCGAATAGTCCAATAGTCTGGGAAATCAAGATGAAATTTTTCTTTTTTGCATTTTTATTAGTGTGTGTGTGTGTGTGTATG
>NW_025999961.1:15545211-15549425 GCF_001458135.2 Marmota marmota marmota
TATATATATATATATATATATATATATATATATATATATAAACCTATGTCATATTTGTCCCTCCCCTTATCCCCTTATCATATAAGAAGAGATGTATTGATTTATATCATGGTATGTAAGTATTAGTGCATTTCCAGTTAGAGCATAGTTGTATCATGTTAGGCTTATTACATTTTTTCTTTATTAAGAAATTATGTTGAAATGAGATATATACAGTTTCCAAGAGTCAATTAGAAGTGGATTTTTGATAAATGGGTATATGTGCCAATTTGGTTAGGACACAGTATCCAGACATTTGAATGGATATTATTCTGAATGTTTCTCTGAGGGTGTTGTTGACAAGGATAAGACATAAATAAACTTGAGTAAAATATGTTGCCCTTCCCAGAGGGCAGTGAGCTTCATCCATCCAGTTAAAGGCCTAAATGCAAAACATGATTGACACTCTGAACAAAAAGACATTCTACAAGCCGATGACCATCAAACTTAAGCAGCAACTTTCATT
This sequence comes from Marmota marmota marmota, assembly GCF_001458135.2. NCBI lineage: Eukaryota > Metazoa > Chordata > Mammalia > Rodentia > Sciuridae > Marmota > Marmota marmota. Next base: position 15,545,717 of record NW_025999961.1, read on the forward strand.
CTTTTGGGTGTCAGAGATGATCCCCGCTACTACCACCATACACAGAGATATTGGATTTTCTAGATTCCATAATCACAACAGACAGTTATATAAATTTTAAAAAATTCTATTGGTTCTCTTTCTCTGGAGAATATCCTAAAAAATACAGAATTTTACATGCAGAATTTGTAAAACCCCCAAAGTGGAAGATACGGTGAGAAGTCTAAAGAGTACATTTTTTTTCAGAAGAAGACTCAATGGTCTATTCGGAAAGTTTAAGTGGTTTAAATCAAATCTAAAAACCTTGGCTAGAATGTCTCTCCATTTAACAACCTATTAATTATATCAGTAAACCTTGAAGGTAAGTCCTGTGCTGAATTGATCTAGAAAGCAAAATCTCTAATGCATGATTTATTTCACTGAAGCAGCAGCTATAACAAAGCAGTACTTTTCCAAGACAAATGTAGAGCTTTGAAAACGAGTATCACATCTGAACATATCAGCCATATTCCACTCTAGTGAGTATGTCAGAACTCATCTACATACTCAAATAGTTGCATCCCCTTCTCAAGTGTGCAAAATGATTTTCATGAATAAGATGTTTGAAAGGAAGGATTATAAAAAATGTACCAAAGCTGTGCAATTATGTTGTGAATGCATGAAATGCACCTTACAGACAAAGTATAATATTTACTCATAAAAGATAAGCATGCTGATGAATCAGCATGTTTTTGTTGTTGTTCTTACCAAAAATTTAAAATATAAGCTCCACAGGCTCTTCATAAAAGTCATAAGAAAGGGGAAAAGAAAGAATAACAGATAAATGTCATTTCTATAGAAATACTTCATAAGTATAGGATCTTAAATAACTTTTAAAATGCAAGCATATTATTTGAGGGGTATGGAATAAATCTGACACAACTTTTCTATGTATGTATATGAATATACACACCAGAGAGAATCTCCACATCCATACAACCACAAGACTGGTATCTTAATTAGACTAAGATATGTTTCATGTTTTTATAAATATGTCAAATTAATTATGTCAAAATAAAATATTCTATTGCCATGTACATCTTAGAAGAACAAATGAAATTTTTAAAACAGTATGTATAATATCTAAAAAGTCTCTGACCTCTATCAACCTAATAATAGCTGGGAAATGAGTCTTTCATATTTCAGAACATTTCTCAAGGCACCGCCTCGAGTTTGCTGCAGATTCAGGCCTGTGTTTGAGAATTTTCAGCTCAACTTCATCATGTCCTTTCTCTAATTGAACCACTTCATCATCATATGCTGAAAACATTGTAATTCGAAATCTAATAAAAACAAGAACATGCTATTTGGCTGTTCCTTGGAGACAGTTTAGACTTGCTAGACAGATATGCTATTAGCCCTTCTTGGAATGAGAGTTATATACAATTTGCTCTCAAATTTTATTCATTTAAAGAACTTATAAATTGCAAATGTGTTCTTGCTCTTTTTATATTGGAAATAATGCATAAATCCACCTGAATTCCATCTGACTATATAAAGCACAAGCTTAAAAGTTGTAGGATATTGTATCCATGTGTTAAAAATAAACCATTTGTAAGAAATTCATCTTTCCTTTTAATATATATATAATTCAAATGAAAACACAATTTTATAAGTGTCTTCATTTCCTTGTTCATTTTGACAGTGCTATTATTCACCTTCACTAGTAATTTCTTTTCCTTTATCTTTCTGTCACAAAGAATCAAGAAAAAATGTTAACTATAGTATTATGTTGCTCAGTGTTCCCTTGAATATAGTGTTTTGTAATATTATTCAAGCTAAGGTTCATATTTCTTTCAAAGTCAGAAGCCAAATTTGTATTGAGTTAAATGAACAGAAGAGACCAAATATGGAATTATGAAAATTAATCTTATAATTTGTGAAAATGTCTCAAGATTTATTGTTCATAAAGAGAAATTTCTCTTGCCCAATATAGACATCACTGCTATCATAAATCATTCTATGAATAAATTTATTACTCCTGCATCTGTTTAGAGTGTCAATTATGTATTTTTAATGAATCATTTCTAGTAGTATATTTATTTAATAGCTTGTATCTCTTATGTTTGTTCCCTTACTGAACATGAGAAAAATATGGCATTGTATCTTGTGTTAAAAATTTTGAAGAAACTAAAAAAGTGAATGATATGAATCAGAATAAACTTTGCAATCTTTTTATATATTCTTCTTTATGCATACCCCTACTATATTCCCATAGGAATTATTATAGTATAAATTTTAATTACAAGAAATTATAATTACACAATTATAATTTCATTGGGGGGGTTTAAATGATATATGTTCAAATATATGAAGTGTATATTTAATAAAAATTCCTGCAGAAATTATAAGTCAAAAAAATCTCAGAAATTAGTGGAATCATTACATAAAACTAATTGAAGAAAAGAAGCATGGGTAAATATCTCTCAATCAAAGCAGATAAATTTAAGAAAACAAGAGAAATAAGCAAAGTGATTACCTGGTTAAAGAGTCAGAATTTCCTCCAAAATGGTAAAAGTAATTTGATAACACATATGATGTATTAAACTTATAGTACATATTTATTTTATTCACAATTTTTACTTCCCTCATTTTGTCTGATTAGAGCATAAATAAAACTGTAATCAATTAACTGATTTTAATATACTCCATAGAATTTTATCTAATATTTGAATATCATGGTAGAGGCATGTAAGATTTTTAAAAGGCTTTCCCATATTCTACCCTTTTATCTTTTACTGGGGTTAAGTAACAAATTGAATAAAATGTTAGTTTTCTTACATAGAATAAGTTTCTTGAAATTATATTTAAGTGTTTTAACATATGCTTTCTTGTGTTGCAGTTTGTTGAGTAAAACATATCTTTGAGCTCAATGATGAATTAAGTTTACATAGCCTGAAAATAGCCATGATTCCCAGGACACATAACATTTCGATGACCCAAGATTACTGCATGATCTCTTTCAGCTTTCTCCAGACAACTGTCATCACAGATTCACATGCTTGTCTTTCACTTTATGTTAAATTTTTCAGGTAACAGATTCTCTTCTGCCTCATGCCATTTTCCAACATAATTTAGAATACCATCAATAATTTATTTATTGTTGTGTATTTTCTGATGGTATTACATTACATTGATATGCTAATATCTACTGTGGACCCAGTGTACTACTAACTATATACTTCCTGGAGTTGTTGAGCAATTAGTATTCAAAGAATAGTTTTAAGACTACCAAAAAAGTATTTCAGAAGGGCTGTAGAGATGTTTAATGCCACCAAAACTATATGAAAATCTGTTAGTCTACATCTTTCATAAAAATTGAATTACTTGGCAATTTTATTTTGATATTTTCTTGTATGTGAATAGTAAATGGTACTGTGTTTTTAGTTTATTTCAGAAGATGAATTATATTAAGAAGATATTGCTGATTAGACATTTAAGTAGCTTGATTTTCTTGTTTCTAGTTTCTTATGAAAGTGGGTTAACTTTCTTTATTTTATGAAATCATGCAGATGGTTTATCTATTGTGGATAATATTTTTATTTCATATATATATATATATATATATCATACATACACACACACATATACACACACACACACACACATATATATATATATATATGAACATATTTGTATATTTAAATCCCATCAGTATATTATATTCTTATATACATTTCATGAATATATA
>NW_025999961.1:15551572-15562634 GCF_001458135.2 Marmota marmota marmota
TATATATATATATAATTGTTTCATCAATCACCAAACCTTAGTGCTTTTTATATTGTTCTCCAATTGATTTACCTATCTATAATCTTCTTTCTATACTAGTTAATTTGCCTTTTTAGAATATCATTTCAATTGGTCATAAACACTGCATAGTCTTTTATCTGATCATTTTTTTAAAGATTCATTCATGTTTTTGTGTATGTCAGTTATCATTTCCTTTCATTACAGTACAACATTGCATTTTAAAATTTTTCATATGCCAGAAGAAGACATTTACAACAGTTTCAACTTTGGTTGCAAGTAGTAGATTCACAAGCAATCATGTGTAATTTTTTTGTGTGTGATTATAGCTTTAAATTTCTCTTTTTATATGTGTTTTTAGATTGTTGAGACTTATGGAAATATTTATTTGTTTAAGAAGCTTTCAAACTAATTTGGCAATCAATTATATCATTTTGCATGCTAATCAACAATGCAGGAAATTTTCTGTTGTTCCACATATTTGCCAATACACCATAGTGCAATTTCTAAATGATTATTAGTAGAAATTTTAATATTAACTCATTATGTTTTCAATTTGCAAATTCCTATTGTCCAACTATTTTTCACATGACAAAGTTTATAAATATTTTTATACTTTTTTTATTATTAAGAAGATTGAGAGTTCTTAATATAACTCTAGATACATTTTTTATTTGATAGCCATTTTGTTAAATATTTTACACTTGAGTGTGAATTAACCTTTGTTTCCTTAGCAATATTAGAAAAGCAGAAGTTTTGCATTTCTAAATAGTTGAACATACCATTGTGTACATGTGTTCTTCTACCTTCTATTTAACTTTTTAGAAGTTTAAAAATTAACATAAATAAGTAGTTATATTTTGGTCCCTTTTGAACTGACATTTTGGCATATAGTAGATGGTATATTTCAAGATTTGTTGGTGTTATTCATGCACATTTGGTTGTTTCAGCATGATTGAAAACAACCTTCTTCCAATGAACTAACTTTAAACCTTATGAAAATTTCATTGTAACTATGTATATTTGATTCTGTTTCTGAATCTCTTTTCTCTTCCAATCATCTGTCAGAATATCTTTCAGAAGCACAGTTTCATGATTACTGTAGCATTATGATAGATCTTTGTCGAGTAAAGTATTTTCTCCAACATTGTCTTTCAAAAGTCCTTCAATTTTTCTAGGTCCTTTATTTTCCATATACATTTGAGAATTATCTGGCAGATTTGTACAAAAACATAAAAGAGGTATTTGACAAAATGAGTTAAATCTATACCAAAATTGGAGAGAACTGATATAATTAAAATTATGAATGCATAATAATTTTGCAATTCAGGTATTTTTTAAATTCGTTTGATCAATATTTGATACTTTTCCATATGTAAAACTTTAGTAATATTTATACCTAAAGCTATGTTTCTGATACTTTTCTACTTTCTAAATATTAATAAATTATATATGTATAACTAGTTTTTGAACTTTAATTACATACTTCTACCTTTCTAAATATGCATATTTATTAGATTATTAGTGACTATTTTAATGTTTCTCACACAGACAAATATTTCATCTTCTAATAACTTTTTTCCTTTCAAATTTCTGATATTTAAATTTTCTTAATTTAATTAATTCTGTTTTCTGAAATTCCAAAAATATATTATAAATTTCAGATGTAGGAAATTTATAGCTTGCCCTAGATCTTGAGAAACAGTTTTTATCAGCTGAAGGCTTTCTTTCTATACAAATTTTGATACTAAGCAAATCCCATTGCTTTAGTTCTTGTTAGGTTACTCTTTTAAAGAATATATTTTGGAAGGCATCAAATGTTAATTTGTATCTATCAAGGGTACCGTGATTTATTTTAGCGTATTTTTATTTTGAAGCATATTAACCAATATTGGAATTTTGAATCTTCAAATTGTCTTGAATAAAACTTGCCTACAATGAATTTTTGTTTATATATTTAATTGTTTTGATTTGATAATATTTTCCAGAGTAATTTTTCATGAACATTAAGAAAAAGTAATGGTCTTCAGTTTACATTTATCTTCCTGGTTTTGAATCAACCAGTCAACATATTACTCTATACTATAGTGACATAGCAATATCAAAGTTCATAGCAGCTCAATTTTCAATAGCTAAGCTATGAAACTAACCTAGGTGCCCTTCAACAGATGAATGGAGGAGACTCATCTTTTTGTTCTGTGAAAAACTTCAATTGGTTGATGAGTCTTTCACATTATGGAGGCCAATTGGCTTACTTTGAAGTGCACTGACATAAAAGTTGTTCTCATCAAAGATCACTCTCTAAATTAACACATAAAATTAATTATCAAAGAATCCTCTAGATAGAGCCCTTTTTATCTAAGATATAGTATTCAAATTGGAGGGGAAAAAAGGAAAGGACTGACAAAGTTGTAGAAGATCTACATAAAGACCATTTACTTTTTCATTCTGTGATGGGTTTGATCTTTCATTGTTTTTTCTGCTCTATGTAATTAATTGAATCCCATAGTTGAATATTCAGAAATAAATTTTTACAATATTTTTTTTTCAAAATTCTCAATGTTTCGCACTCCACATTAGTCATGTATTGCTACATATAAGTTTACCAGCTGGTGAGGTTTATTGCTTTAATTTTCTAGAGAGGATAATCCACTTATCATGAATTACTCTGCCATGGCCACAGCAAGTCCAAATAGTATAAAACATTCCTTTAAGGTAAAAGGTTACACATCTCATCCTATATGCCATCATCAGACTAAACAAAATGGACTTTCTTTATATGGTTATAATCCTAACACCCAGAACTAGTAATGAAGGGAGGTGGTTGTGGGACTCTTACTATTTCAGTTTTAAGAGAACAAAAGAGTTGCAAGAAAAACCTACACAGAATGGTTGATGAGGGAGAAGGCACCATAAAGCAGTTTGGAAATTCTGGTACTACCAAACCTTTACAGGCGCAGAGCAAGAAGAACATGGACCCAACATGCATCCACCTGGAATCCCACTAAAAGCCACAAGAATAGGATCCTAATTAGAACAAGTTGTAATATGTTAAAATACACTCTACTGCCAAGTATATAAAACAATTTTATGGAATAAAACTAACAGAATTTAGTTAGTTTTATTCTGAGTTCCTGTAAATATAAAATAAATCACATAATTATATTATTTCTAATTTTAAAATATTTTATGTATTTTATAAAAAGGTAAATGTTTAATTTCGGTGGGGCATGTGTGTGTGTGTGTGTATATATATATGTATGTGTATATATATATATGAAACTTCCTCTACAATTACATAGATTTTTTAGATTTTGTAGAGATAAATAACAAAGGAATAAAATATTATTCATAAAACATAATGAAGTTTCAGAGTCTCTGCCTATCGCTCTGGAACATAATGAATGATATTATTGAGACACAATTATAATATAAGATTTAAGAACATTTGAATGTAAACCCAAGAGACATAGCAAGGAAAGGTCTCATTTGCATAAGCAGGCTTGTATTAGCAAATGGATATAACAGAATGAGTTGCAGTAAAGGATTCATAAGCACAGTGACAAAATGATTAATCAAACAAATTTACTAAAATGAAGCAATAAAAGGGATTGCATAGAGTCTGGTTCTAGAAAAAAGTAGGTATTCAAATTCATGGCTCTCATTTTTCTTTGTTCGTATGTTCCCTGCTTTCAAAAATGTTTGACAGATTCTAAAGCTAAATATAACTATCATGTAAAATTTAAAAAAAACAAACAAAACATTTTTTGTCCATTTTCCCCTTATTGTCTTTCTCCCTTTCTCTCTCTTGCAAATCCTGTGTGTGTATGTGTGTGTGTGTGTGTGTGTATGTATATTTATGTGGATATATTATATAAACACATATTTCATATATACCACTATATCTGGGTACTCTGAATTTGTGCATGTGTGTTTATAATTTAAACTAATACATAGAAATGGGAGGAAATTGATCATGGCTAATTATTTTATGAACAATTTCTTTATTATTTATTAACTTAATTTTTTACCTATTAAAATTGACCAAGAAAAAAAAAACTATTATCAGAAACAGTGTCACCATCATTAGGTATTATGATCAAGAAATTAGTTTAAATCAACAATGAAGACTTTTTCTAGTGGCTGATTTAAAAAGGCATCTATGAACAACAATAAAATAAAATATCTCACTTTAAGTTAAAGTGAGATTTTTGAAAAGGTGACTTTAAAAATCAAACAAACATGCCATAAAATAAGGTCAGTGAAAATGGGCCCCCTATGCTCAGCAGCAGTACTAAAGGTTGGGACATTCCAAATTTCAATGTAATTAGATTTTAACAGATATCTGCATCTAACCAAACCAAAAATCAGATATGATGTTGGAATAAATATATTTCCAACTTTGCACATATTAGAAAATATATCTCTGGAAACCTGATTTGTGATAAGTTAGTTGATATGGAGAGAAAAATTTCAAATTAGTCAACCTAGAAGCAGAAACATATCCACGAACAATACATTAAACCCTCCTGAGAGTTTTCCACTTGTCAGTCTAAATCATCAACACATGCAGAAACAAATTGAGAAGCTTCCTTGAATGTTACATCAGAAAATTAGGATTTTCCATTGAAAATGCAGAAATTCAGAGAGAGCATATCAGGTGAACTATTACATAGGCTATTATGCCAACATTGGTGCTAACAAACTTCGAATTACCTGAAGGAGACTTAAAGTATACTGTCTCTTAAATATGACAGAATACCTGGACCAACCACAAAACAGAACTCTCAAAGGCTAAAACAGGCTGGAGGCTAGGACAGGCTGGAGCAAATATATGTTCTAATAAAGGAAAAGATTTCAAACTCTGGGAAGATGTTTTCATATGTGTTCAGAACACAGTCTTACTTCAGGGATGAAGTTGGTATTCTATTATGTGGAAATTAGGACTGAGAACATTAATTTGTGTTCACTGTCTAAAGAGAGGATTTTTTTTTCTCTGAATAAGTCACTGTTAATCATCCTGAAGAAACATGTTATCATAAAAGAGGTAAATGCCATGCAATCATTCTGTTTTTTTGAAGACTGTGTAAAAAATATATAAAGATTCTAGCTTACTACCATCAGTACTAGTCTACTTTTTCTGTATTTAGAAAATTACATTATAGGCAAATATTTAAATATTTCTTTGCTGTTGAAATATTCAGTTGATTTGGAAAGATGCAGTTTAATTCTCATTACTGGCTGTTGATTTCTTTGGTTACACATCACCTCATCCAGATGGTTTACTCATCACAGAATGCCTGTCTTTTTTTCTTGGTGTGAGGTCCCTGATTCTTGTCATTATTCATAGGTTGATATTTTTATTTTGCCATTGTATATGAACTTGTGGAATCAAACCCCAATAATTCTCCAAGTCTTTTTGTGTCTTCCAACAACAGATCTGCCAAATGTTAATAGCACAGTTCATGAAAACATGATTTGTTTGTGCACTGTACCCTCAGATGGACTGCCGTCCTGCTCAGCAATGATTTATCAACTCAAAATTTCTCTCAGAGCAGTGTTATTCTCTCCATAATTAAATAGTTTCTCTTTTCTGTTATAATTCAGGATGGCTGAAAGGAATTCCCTAACCTCTATGGTGTTTTTTTTTTCTTTAGTTTTCCTTTGAGACATAGAAAGAAATAGAAATGAGAGAGAAAGTTGAGAGAGAGAGAGAGAGAGAGAGAAGAGAGAATCCTTTCTTATTTAAATCTATATGTTCTGAGATACTCCATAACTGCCTGTCTGAGAGCCTTCTCTGTGTATTATATTATTTTTCTTAGAATGCATCACATGAATTTTATACCAGGGCTCATAGATGTTCACAATTACTGTTAAAGTCAAACAAATATACCTAAATTATATTTCTCTACCAAGAAAACTCTTTCCTTCCAGTATTTAATAAGTGGATGATGGGCCAATTTGCCTAATTTGTCCAACCTTCTCTCTTTTACCCCCCCACACAAACTCCTCTGAAAGGTGTTTTGCTTCATGATATAAATTTCACCACATTGTGGATTTTCTTTTCTATCTGCTATTTGCAGTCATTATTTTCTCAAAGGTGAAGGCCTCTTTCACAATTTTCATCTTTCTCAAACTGTTTAGAATATCTAATTGCAAATGTTTCCATCTTGAAACATTTTTTCTGAAATCATGTTCTTTCTTGATTCTCCTTTCTCTCTCTAAATTGATTTTATCCTTCTCTTCAAATAACTTTCATTTATCTTTATTTATTTTTTCTCCCCATAATCCATATTTAACATTATTAATTACTAGCTCTACTTCTACATTTATGCTTTCACCCATTGATATGTATACTTACTGAGTAATTATTGTAATGTAGATATATTTCTAGGTAAAAAAATTAAAGGAGTAGACAAAATAGATAAAAATCATGGTCATAATAAACTTTATATTTTTATTCTGAATAGTACAAAAAGTGGTTTCCACTGGCATGGCAAATTAAAATAAAAAATAAATTAAAAGACAATATTAAAAATAAATGTTCAGCTATCTGGCAACATTTCATGTAATCAATATTCACATATGATAGCAACTACCAAATTAAAAGTCTAAAATGCAGAACACTTCACTTGGGCAGAAAGTTTCATTCATAATACTGTTATAGATAACACAGATAGATAAATAAATTAGTTAATAAAATATACAAAATATTGCATAGTATACTACCATGGGAGGAAAAATAAAGGGAAATTTATAGAAAGTGTAAGAGTAATAATTTTATAATGGTATTCAAGAATAGTTTGGTTAAAAATATGGTTGTTTGCATAATGACTTATGGAAAACATATCCCAGGCATAGAGATAGAGACCATATTCCCTATAAATTGTTTTTATCATCTGTATTTTGATGCTAATGATTATAAATTGACATTTATTTTTGAATCACATAACCCTTTCAGACTTCTAGGTTAAATTATTTTCCAGTTGCAATCAATTTTAATTTTTTCTAAACTCTCCCACTGGTTTTCAATTTCAATTTCAGCATTTATTATCAATACCTATGAGGTCCATGAATGTATAATTGCATTAGCCTTTTTTGTTTTTCTTACTTCTGTCAATAAATACTTAACTCCAAACCATAATTTTACCTTTGTTGTTTTAATTTATAAAATAAATTTGTCTATTTTTTTATTTTATTGTTGGGGGAAAAAGATTTTTTTCTAATGCCTTGTCCCAAATGGAATATAATCTCTGTTGTCTTCAACTGTGTTTATCCATTGACTATAGTCAATATTCTAATCTTAAAAAAAAATACTCCATTTCCATTATATACTTCTCCAATAGTAGCTCTGTCTCCTTCTTTTCCAGGCTACTTTTAAAACACTTACTTAAATGCATTAGCTCTATCTCCTCACCTATTTCTTTCTCTGTAACCCACAATAATCAGTTTTCTACCCCATCACTTCTCTGAAATAGCATTTTTAACATTTTCATTGATTTCTCCATTTCAAAAGCCAGCGCTCAATATCCTCTTACTTGACATCTTAGTATTTACTGACCTTATTGACTGTCTTGAAACAATTGCATGACATCACACTCTCGGCTTTCCTTTACTGTTTTGATTTATTCTTTTTTGATATATCTTGGCTTTATGTTACACTATTTAGTCAAAATTTTGGAGTTCCTTTGTACATTTTATTGCTTCCTAAGAAAAGATTCATTATTGTTTCAACTTCAATGACTATTAAGTAAACAGACCATGCACCAATTCCCACATCCAATTCACATTCACTTTTGAATTTACAATTCCACATCTTTTTTTCAGAAGTCTATCTCAAAGGAACCTCATAGGTGCTAACATTGAGCTTGTGGCTGTCCATGCTTTAAAGAATATTGTTTTCCAGTATCATCTGGATTCTCCATGACAGTCCACAGAATGATAATTTACTCAAATATCACACTTCAGGAACAAATTTTAAACTTGGAAACCTCTTCTAAATCTTAGAAATTTCTTTTTTTTTTCATAGCTACCTATCTCTGAACTATTTTGTATAGTAACATTAGTTTTCAATTGATCTACTATAAAAGCATTTTCTGTTGTCCCCTTCAACATTTTTCCCTCAAGAGTAAGTGCTTTATTTTGGAATTGAAGTTCTAATAATTAATTTCTCTTATTTTTTACCTGAATAATATTCTTTGTGGTTTATGAAAACAATAAAATAATTTAAAATGACCAACAACATACGGGACTAGCTTATTTTTCCTGTCTTCTGTCCAGCAGCAAAGTACTATCAGAGCCCTGGGACGATGGGGCCTCTATCACAGCATCTCCACTCTCCTGAATCTCCTGATCTTTTGCCCTTCTCTTATTACTGTTTATAAACCAATTTTGTTTCTTCAGCAACTAATAAAGTTAAAAATCCTAGAATATGCTTCCTATACTGTACTTCTGAGAACTAATTATAATTCTATTTGTTCATATAATTTCATCTTTCATATTTATCTTCCTTCATGACTACACACTCTCAAAAGAGGGAGTTTCTTATTATGTAAATATGAATTCCCAGTGTGTAATTTGGTGTCTGGAATTATAATTCATAGAGGAAATAATAGTTTATTTATCAATTAAATTCTAGAAATTAATTTTTATTGCATTATGATTCTAAATTGGTATTTTGAATTTTATAGTACTATCCCCTCCCATTTTCCCAGTATAAATAAACTCTATGAGTTGCCTTTCTGAATACGTTCCTTGCTTGTACACATTTTTGGTGCATCACCCTATTCTTTATCTGCATCTTTCAACTGAAATTCAAAAGCACATCTTCAACTCTTTTTCACCCTTATTTATTTTCTTAATGTTTATATACTTTCCGAAGTGTTTATAGACAATCTTGGACTATGGCAAGTTTATGATTTTCTTTTACATCTTAAGGGAATTGTAAACTTGAAGAGAGGATTGTGTATCCTTTTACTTTACATTCCTTAAATACCTGGCTCAAAGGCTAGGGTTATAGCACAGTTGGTAAAGTGCTTGCCTCCTATGTGCAAGACCCTGGGAGATACACACACACGCACACACACACATCACACATACACACACACACACACACACATACATTCCTGGCTCAATTATTTGATGGTAAAAGCATCAATAAACTCTTTGTTTTTAACTGAAATGCTCAAGGATTCAGCATTACAGCCCACAGAACTATTATCACACCTCTGAGTCACAATAATGAGTCCAGGTCAGCTTACAACATTATATGAAATAGATAAATATTGCCTGAAAATTTATGGCCAGTATAATGAAGAAACTATTACTGAAAATCTAATGTCAACTGAAACTGAAGATTAGGGTAGTGCTAAAAACTAAATATTTGAGCCATTCGAAATCAATATGTTGAAATCTAACCCTCAAGGTAATGGGTAGAATACAACATCCCTTTGGGAAGTGACTAGGCCTTTATTGATGGGTCCCTGTAATAGGGATTAGTGCCTGTAAGAAAGATACACCATAGAACCAGCTAGCTTCCTACACCATTTCCCCTATTCAATTTTGAATTCTCCGGTTGCATACAATCAGGAGATTAAAAAGCTATATATTTAGTTAAGCTAAGTAATATTAAATGATGCTACAGTTTGGAATTAAAGACTGAAAGTAAATTTTAAGACATCAAAACAAAGTATAAAATAGTAGCATTCATGATTCCTGTATTTTGATTATAGTTGCAACTAATACATGTTAATGCAACTATTAACTAAATTTTCTATGAAGATTAATTATTTCTCAAGTTGCCTAGATAAAGATAAAATATAGTCAATAAATTTTGATTTTGATTATGGATAGTCAACATGTACTTGTGAGTTATGTAATTTTCATGCTATTTATTATTTAAAAAGCAATTTATTTTTTAACTAAAAGGACACCTTTAAAAATTCTTGTCTTGGTGAGAGAGGGCATCCCTGTCTTGTTCCAGATTTTAGAGGGAATGCTTTCAGTTTTTCTCCATTCGGAATGATGCTAGCCTGAGGCTTAGCATATATAGCTTTTACGATGTTGAGGTAAGTTCCTGTTATCCCTAGTTTTTCTAGTGTTTTGAACATAAAGGGATGTTGTACTTTGTCGAATACTTTTCCTGCATCTATCGAGATGATCATGTGGTTCTTATCATTAAGTCTACTGATGTGGTGAATAACATTTATTGATTTCCGTATATTGAACCAGCCTTGCATCCCAGGGATGAATCCTACTTGATCATGGTGCACAATTTTTTTGATATGCTTTTTTATTCGATTCGCCAGGATTTTATTGAGTATTTTTTCATCTAAGTTCATTAGAGATATTGGTCTGTAGTTTTCTTTCTTTGAAGTGTCTTTGTCTGGTTTCGGGATCAGGGTGATGTTGGCCTCATAGAATGAATTTGGAAGAGCTCCTTCTTTTTCTATTTCTTGAAATAACTTGAAAAGTATTGGTATTAATTCTTCTTTGAAGGTTTTGTAAAACTCCGCTGTATATCCATCTGGTCCAGGGCTTTTCTTGGTTGGTAGTCTTTTGATGGTTTCTTCTATTTCCTCCTTTGTTATTGGTCTGTTTAAATTATGTGCATCTTCCTGACTCAATCTGGGCAAATCATATGATTTAAGAAATTTATCGATATTTTCACTATCTTCTATTTTATTGGGATATAGGGTTTCAAAATAATTTCTAATTATCTTCTGTATTTCTGTAGTGTCCATTGTGATATTGCCTTTTTCATCCCATATGTTAGTAATTGTTAGTAATTTGAGTTCTCTCTCTTCTTCTCTTTGTTAGCATGGATAAGGGTCTGTCGATCTTATTTATTTTTTCGAAGAACCAACTTTTAGTTTTATCAATTTTTTCAGTGTTTTTTTTTTTGTTGTTGTTATTTCAATTTCGTTGATTTCTGCTCTGATTTTAATTATTTCTTGCCTTCTACTACATTTGCTGTTGTTTTGCTCTTCCTTTTCTAGGGTTTTGAGATGAAGTGTGAGTTCATTTATTTGTTGTTTTTTTTTTT
>NW_025999961.1:15562756-15619439 GCF_001458135.2 Marmota marmota marmota
TTTATCCCTTTTGATTAACTTAGGTTTGAAGTTGATTTTATTCGATATGAGTATGGCCACTCCTGCTTGCTTCCGAGGACCATGTGAGTGGTATGATTTTTCCCAACCTTTCACCTTCAGCCTGTGTATGTCTTTTCCTATCATATGAGTCTCCTGAAGGCAGCATATTGTTGGATTTGTTTTTTAAATCCAGGTTACTACCCTTTGTCTCTTGATTGGTGAATTTAAGCCATTAATGTTTAAGGTTACTATTGATATATGGTTTGTACTAAAAAATGACAAAATCATGGAATTTGCAGGGAAATGGATGGTATTAGAGCAGATTATGCTAAGTGAAGCTAGCCAATCCCTAAAAACCAAATGCCAAATGTCTTCTTTGATATAATGAGAGCAACTAAGAACAGAGCAGGGAGGAAGTGCAGGAGGAAAAGTTTAACATTAAACAGAGACATGAGGTGGGAGGGGAAGGGAGAGAAAAGGGAAATTGCATGGAAATGGAAAGAGACCCTCATTGTTATACAAAATTACATATAAGAGGTTGTGAGGGGAATGGGAAAAAAACAAGGAGAGAAATGAATTTCAGTAGATGGGGTAGAGAGAGAGATGGGAGGGGGGGGATGGTAGAGGATAGGAAAGGTAGCAGAATACAACAGTTACTAATAGGGCATTATGTAAAAATGTGGATGTGTAACCAATGTGATTCTGCAATCTGTATTTGGGGTAAAAATGGGAGTTCATAACCCACTTGAATCTAATGTATGAAATATGATATGTCAAGAGCTTTGTAATGTTTTGAACAACCAATAAAAAATAAATAAAAAAAAATTCTTGTCTTGGAAAAATCTTTAAATATGGATTAGATGAGCATAGTATTATGACTAATATTGTTAAGTATTTAACCCTAATATTCTTTTTTTAAAACTGTGACATTTTTACTATTGGGAAAATGTCTAAGTATGAGAAAAATTTATTCAGAATTTTGTACACATCACCACAAAATATCTAGCAACTCAAATATGTAGGGTATAATATCATCAATCAATGCAATAAGAGATACCCCAATTCATTCATAGAGAAGATCTGCTTTCCAGTGATGAAAGGCAGATACTCTTAGAAAGAAAAATTAATTGAAAATGTATGAAATCTGAAGATAAAATGATAGGAACACAATTGCTAACTACTAAATTATTTACCTGCACCCAATTTATGCTTTGATGTCTTAGTCTCTAGTGTGTCATGGTATTTGGGGAAGGAGCCTTTGGGAGATAATTGGGTTTAGATGAGTTCATCAGGTGGAATCTAATGATAGAACTCATGAACTTCAAAGAAGAGCCACCAAGTGCTTTCACCTCTGTCCCTACCATGAGGATTTTGTAAAAGGTAGAAACCTGCAAGTCAGGCAGAAATTCCTCATGGGAAACCTGACCATGTTGTCACCTTGATCTTGTAATTCTAGTCACCACAATCATGATAAAATACATTTTTTGTTGTTTTAGTTACTCAGTCTATGGTATTTTGTTGTGGCAACAAAAGCTGATTTAGAAAGAACCAAGAATTACGCATAGAAACCAAACACTCCTAGTTTTGTACTACCAAAAAAATATTTCAAAACTGGTTACTGGTGGAATGTAGTATTAAAGGATACTCATCTATGGAGAAAAAAAAATTACTGCATAATTATCATGATAAATTAGTTTATTATCTTTAAAAGAATGATGAATATTAATCCTAACATTAATAATGGAAATAGGGTTAAATATGAATTTAGTGATAGAATGTCTGTCCAGTATGTGTAAATACCTGTTTCAATTTCTAGCACTAAAAATAAAGAAAAAAAAAAAGAGAAAAAATTGAAAAGGAAATATGACATTAAGGAGAATGGAAATAAACTCCAGGCAATAGTAAAATCAGTGATAACATTAATGACATTGATAATGATATATGATGATGAATGATGAAACTGTTCTTTTAAAAAAAATCATTAGCAACTTAAGAATGATAATGCATAGTGAACAACATTGCAAATTATGTGTGAGGGCAGATGTCTCTTTGACAATATCAGCTTCAATATATTTTTGGGGGGGTGTTACCAGGAATTAATCTCAGGGGCACTTGACCACTGAGCCACAATCACAGCCTTATTTTGTATTTCATTTACAGACAGGGTCTCACCAAGTTGATTAGGGCCTCACTGTTGCTGAGGCTGGATTTGAACTCATGATTCCACTGCCTTAGCCTCTTGAGCCACTAAGATTATTGGCATGTGCTAAGGAACCTGACAAGCTTCGATATTTGGGAATATGTACTAGGTATTGTATCCTGTGGTTGTTCTGTTTCTAGATTTTTATAGACAATCACTCTGTTTTCCATAATGTCTCCACTAACTGGTATTTTCAACAACATTGTAGGAAAGTCCCTCTTTCTCCACATATTTTCCAGCACTTTTTTTTTGTTTGGTAGTGGCCATATAACTGGATGAGATGACATCTCATTATGGTTTTAATCTCTTTTTTTCCTGATAATGAGTGATTTTAAGCAATTTTTTCATACAGTTCTTAGCCATTTTTGTATTCTGTTTTGATAATGTCTGTTGAGGTCTCTTACATGTTACTTTTTTCGTGAATTGTTTCCTTTTTTTTGTTGTTGTTTCTGTTGTTTGCATCATTGAAGTTCCTTGTATATTCTGGAAATTGTTTCTTTGTTGAGTGAATTGTTTGCAAATATTTCCTCATATTCTATAGGATATATCCTAAGTGTTGATTATTTCCTTTGCTGTATTGAATTTTTTACATAATTCATTTTACCAAGTTTTGCATATATATGCTATTTATTTGCCAATTTTTGTTGTTGTTTTATGAGTTTTTTGGATCATATTAAAGAAAATCTTTGCTCATTATGAAATCTTATTTCTAATTTTGTCAAAATCATTTGACTGTAAATATGTGGACTTAGTTATAGGTTCACTATTCTATCCCACTTCGTGTATATGTTTTTATTTATAACTTTGCAATATGATTGGAAGTCAAATACTGTAATCTTGAAAATATTATTTTTCTTTTTGCTCTGCATTGCTTTGGATACGTGAACTCTCTTTTGTGGATCTATAAAAACTTTAGGATTTTTTTTTTGCCCATTTCAATGAAGAATATCATGTGCAATTTTATAGGAATTGCATTAATTCTGAAAATTATTTTGGATAGTATAACCTTTAACAATAGTAGTTCTTCTAATTCATGATAATGAGATCTTTCCTTTTCCTTTGTGTCCTTCTCAATATTGTTCATCAGTTTTTAATCATTTTCATTATAGAGATTATTCCCTTTCTGGATTAAATTTTTGCCTAGAAACTTTTTTATTTTGTTGCTATCCTCAATGATTGTCTTCTTAATAGTTTCTCAACAATTCAATTAATGCTATGTAAAAACTTATAGATTTGGATGTTTTGATTTTCCATTCTACAACGTTACTGAATTTTCTTCAGTTCTAACAATTTCTGAAAAATTCTTTAGGTTTTTCCATATATCAAGTTATACTATCTGTACATAAGATAATTTGAACTCCTCCTTTTATCCATTTCTCTTTGGATGCCCTTTATTTTCTTTTCTGGTTTAATCACTCCATGTCTCCCAATATTTATTGAACAAGGGTGGTAAACAGGGACATCCTTGTCTTGTTCTTTATCTTAATGGAAAGGATTTCAACTTTTCCTCATTCAGTTGAATATATATTTTGTTTTTCATATAAAAATATGAATTAAAAACATAAAATTGCTTTATGATACATTCCTCTGATATTCTATTTTTCTAAAACTTTTATTATTAATAGATGCTAAAATTTATCAAGTTGTTTTTTCTCTATTGAGCTGACAGTATGGCTTTTATCTCTCATTCTACTTATGTGACATACATTACATTTACTGATTTGTGTATGATGAACTATCCTTTCATCTCTGGTATAAATACCATGTGACGATGACCTATAATATTTTTGATGTGCAGTTGGGTTTGATTTGTTAGTATGTTTTTGCCTTTAAATTTATCAAGGACATTGGTCTATAGTTTTTCTTTTCTTAATTTTCCTTGCATCCTATTTTGGCTTTTATTAATAGGGTGATACAGGCCTTGTATAATAAATTTAAATGAATCTCCTTCAGTTCAACAATTTGGAATAATTTGATGTGAATTATGTGTTCAACTGTTTAGTGAAATACAGGAGTGAACCCATTCATTCTTCAGGTTTCTTCTGTTGGGAGAGCTTTTAAATTATTTTATTGATTCATATCATTACTTCTTATTGGTCTATTCATACTCTTTATGTCTTCATTATCCAGTTTTAATAGGTTATAGGTATCAGAAATCTTTCTCTTTCTTCTAGTTTTTTCAACTTGTTGACATAACATTGCTCATAGTAGGATCTGATGATCCTTTGTGTTTCTGTCTCTGACCTTATTTATTAGAGTCTTCCTCTGTCTCTCTCTTTTTTTTTCTCTTGGTAAGTCTAGCTGAAATCTTGAAGCTTTGTTAATTCTGTATATATTTTCTTAAAACAAACAAAATTATTGATTATTGATATTTTGTATTTTAATGCCCACTTTGTCTCTTATCTGATCTTTGTTTTTTCTTTCTTTCCACTAATGTTGGGTTAGTTACATCTTTCTTTCCTTGTTATTGGATTTTTATTCTGTTTACTTGAAAATGTTTTTATTTTCTTTTTTGTGGGCACTGATTTGCTAAAAACTTGCTTATAGCTAGTATTGCTTATGTCATATCTCAAAGATTTTGATATATTTTGTCTTCATTTTCACTTCTTTAATTTTTAATTTAATCTCTTTACTGACCTATTAGTCATTCAAGAATATTTAGTCATTCTATATATTTTTTGTTTTGTTTTTACAATTTCTAACGTCTCTCCTGTTTATTTCAATTTATTTCTGTTGTTGCAAGAAAAATATAAGATTTTGATTTTTTTTTTCTAATTTGTTGAGTCTGGTTTAGTGTACTAATGTATGGTCTAAACTACAGAATTTTAATGTGGAATGTTCTATACATATCTTTTTCATCCACTTGACCTATAGTATGTTTCAATTCTGAATCTTCATTGTTGATTTATATTCTGGATAATCTATTTGTTGGAGAGGAGTGCTATATGCACACACAAAAAAAATAGAAAGAAAGAAAGAAAAAAGGAAAACATTGTTCTTCTACTTAGTGTGTTTGAAGTGCTACATGTTAAACCCAGGGACTCCTGCATGCTGAGGAGGATATAAGCAATTACTGAGCTATATCCTCCCCCAAAAGAATGTTTTTTTTATTTGTTCTTTTTAGATATTCATGACAGATTATTATTATAGTTTGACATTATATCTACATGGAGTATAACTTATCTTAATTAGGATCTCCTTGTTGTGGTTGTGCAGGATGTGGAATTTCACTTTGGTATATTCATATATGAATTTAGGAAAGTTATGCCCAACTTATTTATTCTATTGTACTTATTTATTTATTTATTTTTAGTAGTAGTGTTTGTATTCTCAAGGCAAATTGCCTTCTTAGACTCCAAGATGAAGTAACTGAAAGTTTATAAGGATATTAGAGGGAATTTTTTTTTTCTTTCCAGTTTCCATCAATATCTATACAACATACGAAATGCCTCAAAGTTGGCAGAATCATTCATAAAGAATAACACTCTCTCCAACTTCAGTGCAGCAATTATCTCCCAGATGACTTAATCACATATTATAGCCAATAGTGCAAGCATCAGTTATTGGTCACTCTTCCAAAAAAGAGAAATTAAGTCACAAAAACTTTCCTACAATTCAAACCACTAGTCATAGAGAAATTTTCCCGGAGGTCAAAGCATTAATAGGAGGTGTTATCTCACAGATCAATTTATAATGCTTCAAATACCAGAGCTCTATACTTTCATGGAGGACCCCTAAATTCTTTGGCTTTGCTAACACTCTGGCCTATGATATTCCCCTACTCTTCATTGAGGATAGTAGTTTTTTTTTTCTGTAATTATCATTTGAGTTGCTTTATTTCCTGCTAAAGCCTGTGTCATCAATATCTTATAGACCCTTTATTTGGCATACTTCTTTTGGTTTTCATATACTAGTTTCCAGAAATATTCTCAGAAAACAGAATAACAGCATGATATTTACAGCTGCTTGTTAACATTACTGATAGAGGTAGTGCCTCACAGACAATGAACAAAGTTCTCTAGAGGCTTGCTCAATAGACAGCAGCATTCTAGAATTACACCTTGCTCATCAGGCAATGCATTGGATTCTGTAAACAGCATCATGTCTACCTAAAAGTAGATATGTGTCTTAAAAAATCATCCTCAAATATCCCCACACCCACTCTAGGGCAATCTAGGATATTTTATTAAAATACAAGTCGTAAATGATTCTAACTGCATATTCTTACTCACTCTAGGATAAAATTCTTTACATTCAAAACACAGTCCACTTTCTCTAACCTTGATAATCAAACATCATTTACCCTAAGGCTCAGTTTGTGAATTTCTTAGAGTTAGAAAGTTAAAAGTTCAGAAATGTCATTTTATCCATGACAATTTTCCTATTTCGTTGGGGCATGAGATTGATCTTCATGGCCTACTCTACTGGTAGAATTTGTCATAGTAAAAAACAACTAGGCAAGGGAAATACAATACGAATATTTCAAAATGTTAACTCCTTACATCGAAATTCTTTACATTTTATTGAAGTGAAAACAATTGTTCAAAATTGTTTATAAACTGGTTTAAAATTCAAGATGTATAACTTGCATAAAATTTTATATAATTATGTATATGAAAGGAATTACTCTATTTTCTTTCTTTTTATTTTTATATATGAAAATGTTCAAAATTACTTAAACGCTAATTTATAGGTTCAGGACAAGTAACAACAAATTCTTTCATTCCTTCAAGTGTCCTTATATTATTTTTTTCTATGTATTGATTAAACATTTTATTTGTTTTTTAATCCCTTAAAAACTGAAGAATAAATATGTGTATAGTGTAGCTACACTGTCTTTTAAAACACAAAATCAAATTGAGTCTATTAATTATAATATTAAAAATATGTATAATTTTTAAACAAAGACAAATTACTAGTTTAATCAATATTCAATTATTGGAACTAGGCACTGTGCTATTTATTCAATTTGAAAGTGAAAAACTATTTTAAACTAATAATATGATAATATTTGCAACATCAATTTAAGATATTTAAACATTATCTCAAACTATAAAATCATAAATAAACTGAATTATATATAATGCATATATAGAAGTTACTAATAAGTCAGTAATACTAAAGTATTACTGTTAAAATTTATGTGCCTGAAATATAGAAAGGAATACATGACTTCGAATACATGTAAGATTGAATAAATAAGATATCATGATTAAATAAGATACTAAAATTGTTTTCTTCTTTCTAAATACTGGTTTTTATGTGTCAATAAGAATATTGTGTACACTTAGTTAACACACAAATGTAATCTATATTATTCATTTTTGTTTCATTATGAGTGAAATTGTTCAGTAAAATATTATATAGTTCTAAGCATTGTAGAACACTACTTATAAAATATAAAATGCGTTCTGTAACCCATTTTATATTGTATAAGTAAATTATATTGTAAAATAAATTCTTAAGGGGAAAAATTACTTAAATAATAATTACTACAAAACAGTGTAAGAAAAATGAAGACAATATAAATTTACTTTTTAATTAAAAAATAAACAATATATTTCTTATTCTCTATTCATATATTTTATTCAGATATTCAGTTCCTTTATACATTTATCCCCCCAAAACATCTCTGAATGTATTATCCTTAAGGTAAGGATCAAAAGAAAAATCTATTCTTGAATTTAATTTTAATACTTTATACTAATGTGAGAGCTGGCAGAACTGGCAGAGTTTTAGACTAAATGAATGTGAAATAAGGCATTTTTTTTTAGAGAGAGAGAGAGAGAGAGAGAGAGAGAGAGAGAGAGAGAATTTTAATATTTATTTTTTAGTTTTCGGCGGACACAACATCATTGTATGTGGTGCTGAGGATCGAACCCGGGCCGCATGCATGCCAGGTGAGAACACTACTGCTTGAGCCAATCCCCAGCCCAAAGAAGGCATATTTTTAACAAATAAATAAAAACACATAATGCCTCAATACTGCAAGTGATTAAAACATATTTGCCAATGAAGCCTATCCCATTGTCAAGTGTAGAGACTTGAGCGTATAATATGTCAAATTGAATAAAATCATGGGTTTCTGAAATAGACTACCTAATTCAAATCCCAGTTTGCTAATGATTAGCTTTTTAACATTGAGGCATCTAGCTTTTTAACACTGAGGCACTTATTGATTATTTGCACCTGTTATTTTACTCATTTAAAATGGAATAAAGTAAATACTTTGTGTTATCAATAAATGTTGAATAATGGAATCACATTTACAAGGAATTTTAAGCAATGTGATTTATTTCAAGAATTAGATCTCACAAAAAGCAAAATAAGGGTGGGGGCAATTAATAGAACAGGAAAATGAGGGATTCAGTTGAGTCATCAACATGTCAAAATGAGAAGCCAAACACATATTCACTTGAAAAAACAGGCGTGTATAGGGAGCTGATAGATGAGGGTAGGTGAGCTTTTGCCACTGTAAGTTTATCTCCAAGAGCCCAGGAGTGAATATATGTCCTTTTTGGCCAATGATACCAAAAGACAGAAAGATTAGGACAAGGTAGGAGGGAACAAGATGATAAGTTGGAAAATTCAAGGTGGTTCAGTAGGTTATCACCTCTGACTAAAACAACTTTCAGAGCTTGATGGCTAATTCCATACTTCTTTATCTCATACAGTATGAAAGTTCCTATTTTGGTCAACTTCAACCTATGAATATTCATGGAAGTGGGTTTTTTAAAAGTTAATTTCCACTTTAAACAAACTAACAATAGAATGATATAACACAGTTTTCTGATTCAAAGTGTGGAAGGACTGCATATGTTGTTACATGTAAAATGTTGTGCAAATCATTTCATTTATGAATGACTAGCTGCTACAAGAATTATACCCACTATACCAATAGCACATATGTCTAGGAATACGAACTCCAATATGAAGGATGTTATGAGACGATGGCAAACAACTACACAGGCACACGATATAGAAGGAAAATGAAACATGTTGAAATCCTGTGACTGCCTTCTTTAACCTCCAGAGGTACTTCTCAGGAATCAAGAGAAAACTCAAATTTGTATCCTTCAGATAAAATTGCAGCACATTATACAGTAAGACCCCTTAGCAACAGGAATATGTTTCAAGATTGTTAATGTTTATTTCAAAGGGGGTAGTATAAAAATCTATATATACTGTATTTTTATACATATATACACCTATGATTTTTAAAATTTATACATTACACTAGGCATAATAAAAGATTAATAACTAGTATTAATCAAAGAATAATTATTAAGTGTATACTGTAATAAAAGTTAAATGAATAGGCTCAACATCTCTGCTTCTTTCTCAAAATATTATAATGTGTTCACCTTTCTTCTACATGTGATGATGTGAGATTCTACTATGCCTATGTGATGAAGTGAGGTGAATGTTGAAGGTATTGTGATAGAGAACCAGGATAACACATCAGGATTACCTGAAGACAAACACTGTAAAATGAAGACAACTGATGAGGGAACTAAGATGGACAATGTGTGACCAATGGGCTGTCAGGTAAGTTGCACAGCATGGATACACTGTAGCATGGGATGATTCATGTCCCAGGGAAGACAAAACAGGACAAAATGGATTTTATTATGCTACTTAGAATGGTGCAAAAATTTAAATTTATGTAGTTTTTTTTTCTGAAAATTCCCATTTAGTATGTTCAGACCATGACATACTGTGGGTGAATGACATTGCAGATAACTGAAACCATCAAAACAAACAAACAAACAAACAAAAAAAACATAGATGAGGGGGAACTACTTTATAACATAGAAAAGAAATCAGAATGAAAACAAAACGTTCCATATCTTCAGGAGGTTCTCCCTGATTTTTTGGCTGAACACTGATTCATAGAAATCAATTGTGAATGGGTCAAACACCTGTAATCCCAGTAATTTGGTAGGCTGAGACAGGAAGATGGCAAGTTCACGTCAGCCTCAGCAACTTAGCAAGACCCTGTATCAAAAAACAAAAAAACAAAACAAAACAAACAAACAAACAAAAAAACACCCTAAAACTTGGTTGTAGATGTGGCTCATCAGTTAAGCACCTCTGGGTTAAATCTCCCCTACAAAAGAAGGAGAAGGGGAAGGGGAAGGGGGAGGGAAAAATAACAATAAAAAATACATAAATAAACACAATTTCAGGACTTGTACAACCAACGCAAGGCTGATAATAGTATTTGATGTCAACAGCAAGACAGAAAAGATGTCATAATAAACAGGCCATCATCCAGAACCCTCACCAAGATATTACTTTATTAATGAGTCTCAGTTAGCCTTAGATAGAGGATCTTCTAGCTTAAAATGATCTAGCTAATTTCTAAATACATCAATTACATTCAAAACAAGGTTTCGAAGAAATATGACATAATTCAGAAGCCAATTTCCTGATGACATGCAATTAAAAAGACTGTTCAAATTCAGAAATATCAGAGTTAATAGAATTAGAAGATAAAAATGTTAAAATGTGCCGCAGTCAGGCTGCAGCAAAAATGTATACACATGCAAAAAAAAAGAATACACACACACACACACACACACACACACACACACATGATCAGTATATTTGACTGTAAGGAAAGCATGTCCATATTGAAAAGAGAGATAGAAAACATAAAAATGACTTAGACATTATCACTAGACATGAAAAATAAAACACTTAACATGGAAAATGCAGTGGGTGCAATGATCAACATATCTGAGAAGCAAGGCTAGGGGTTCGACACAACAGTAGCATTCTTACCTGCCATGTGTGAGGCACTGAGTTTGATAATCAGCACCACATTAAATAGAGGTCTATCAACAACCAAAAAGGGGGAAAAAGTCTGAGAAACAGAAGGAAAGATTGTTAAACATGGATTTTTAGCACTAGTCATCATCCAAAATGGGACATAGAGAAGGAAAACAAATCATTATTGAATTAAAGGGCAGTACTAAATGCCCTTAGAACAATATTTATAGCTAAATCTTTGTAAGAATACTGGCTAAAATACACAAAATTTTGATTAAATTTTATATCAATAAGCCCCCAAATTTAAAATATATCATAATTAAATATCTAAAATTATGCGAAAATTATATGAACTTAAAAGTAACTAAAGATACAGAACATGAGCAGACAAATAAAAAAAAAAGCTTCTCATCACACACCTATAAATGTCAATGCAAATATCAGACAACCTATAAAAGCACAATATTAACTTGTTGGCAGAATAACAGAAGACAATCTAAGATTCTAAACAGCAAAAAGAAATGCATTAAAAAGAAGAAGAAGAAGAAGAAGAAGAAGAAGAAGAAGAAGAAGAAGAAGAAGAAGAAGAAGAAGAAGAAAAAGAAGAAGAAGGAGAGGGAGAAGGAGAAGAAGGAGAAGGAGAAGGAGAAGAAGAAGACGACAATGATAGAGTATTTTTTTAGGAAAATAAGAAATCATTGTCCATAAAATCATTCAAAAGAAATGTAGTAGTACATAAGCAAAATGGAGTTTTATTGAGCCACAAAGAAGAAATAAAAGCATTTGCTGGTAAATGAATGGAATTGGAGAACATCATGCTGCCAGACCCAGAAAGCCATGGGTGAACTGTTGTCTCCCTTTGTGTGAGCTAGACCCAAATATAGAGCTGGTAGAAGAGAGGCAGGTAGAGGCAGGTAGAAGAAGAAGAAGAAGGAGGAGGAAGAAGAGGAGCAGGAGGAGGAGGAGGAGGAGTAGGATGGGGGGGAGGAGGGGAAGATAAGAGAAGGAGAGAAAGAAGCAGGCAGATTGCATGAAAATAGAAGAGAGGTCAATGAATAGAAGAAGGGGATTGAGGGGGAAGAGAAAAGAACAGGAAAAGGGAGGAACACTGCATTTCATTTGACTAAATATTTGTATGTACATATATAAATATACAACAATGAGTTTAAACTTTGCATATCCATAATGCACTAATTAGAGAAAAAGACTACAAATAAATACAAGAAGGATCAATAAAGCAGAGGAAAGGAAACAGGAAGAAGGAGGAAGATATGGAAAGGATAAGTATTGGGGAGTGAATTGGAGCAAATTTTATCCCATCCACATATAATATGTCAAAAAGAACCCTGATAACTGATAGGTCAAAATGCATTCCACTGTCATATATAAACAATTAAAAAAATGAAAAAAAAATATGTCTAACTAAACAGTACTAACAAAATAAAAATAAACAATATGAAAATAAACACTAAATGTAGAATAATATTAAAACCTATGAAAATACATGAATAATGTCACAAGAAGTAGAAGAATGTAAGGCATAAAAGTGATTTCTTTTACTTGTTTTAATAATTTTAGAAAATAATTAACATACCAAAAAACTGTCATACTGTATAAGGTTTATGTGTAAGTACTTCATTTTAGAACAATGCAAACGAGGAAAATGAAAGCATACTCTTCATTACTCATACATTATAATTGAAGCAATTTCATATGATTTGAAAATGGACTATTTTAAGTTAAATATGTATACTTAACACTCTTAAGGTAATCACTAAAACTGATAGAATAAATATGATGCTAATAAGCTGATAGGAGATAACAGAAGTAAAAAAATAAAGATTTGAAATGCAAATTGAACAAACAGCAGAAAAAGAAATCGAACCACAAAAACACAACAAATGGGAGAAAACAAATAAGAGGTTTCATTTAAAATTGTATTGGAAATTATTAGAAATTAAAATTATCTAACCAAATTCATTACAATGTATAAAAAGTAAAACTGCACAATAGAGTAAAATTAAAAATATACAAATGTCTCATTAAGTACAAAGACACAGATAATTCGAAAGTTTAATGATTTTGAGAAAAATATACCTTTCAGTTGATATTAGGGATAGGTAAAGGATCTCTGTGAGTTTAATTCCTTATTTCACTAATGATTATAGAAGTGCAAGAAAGGAAAAGTCATAATGATAAGCACATTTTAATATGATTGTCCATCTTTATCTGAAAAGTGAACGATTATATATGATACTTTTATATATCAGCCAAATATTTGAAAGGTGTTATAAAATAACAACAAAATATATGATAAAAAACTGGTGAACAGAGTTTTTTGAAATATAGCTACAATTTTAGTACCTAAATAATGTGAAATCAAAAATTATTATAAAGTCATAGTTAACCATAGAAGTAGAATAAACAAATAAATATATAAAGTAAGTGAGCCAAAAAGAAAAGAAATAGCTGCATAGATAGATCAATTATATTTGAACAAAGTACAAGTCACTTCAAAAGTGAAAAGAGAATCTTTTTGAAAAATGATTCATTTTATCCATTATAATAGGAAATCTCTGTACCTTCTGCTTAATTTCAATGTGAATGTAAAACTTCTCTAAAAAGTAGTCTATGAAAGTAAATTAAATCCCATGCATGTATGGAATATGCATATGTATTATTTAAAAATGAACTCTACTATTATGTACAAGTATAGTGCACTAATAAAAGCAAAAAAAAATTGTATATAGAGGATGAAGAAAGTATACATCTTTTACCATGTACAGAAATTACTTCAAGATAGATTATAAAACATACTGTAGAATTTAAATTAAGCTGTGAATAAATTTAAGTAAATAATGAAAAATATGACTACTGTTTTGGTGAAGACTACTTAAGATGTGACATAATAGCATAAATGATGAAGAAACACTTGAAAAGACAACTTTTTGTGAATAACATGATAAGACCTCTGGTCACCATAAGACAATTCAAAAATTAAGAAAACAAAATATAAAAATGCTTCATATCAGAAAATATTTGGAAGATGTACCTGATAAAGAACTTTAACTCAGATTGCAGAAACAACTCTTAGAAATCAAAAATAGGCACATAATCTGATAATATTGATAAACAAGATGGAATCAAGTACTTTGACCAAGAAGATATATATTGCTAAAAATCACATCAAAAGATGCTTAACATAATCAGAGAATGGCAATCAAAATCATAATGAAAAATTGATACAAATGCAATGAGAATACATTTGTAAAATGACTTATAGAGAGCTGGAGTTGTAGCTCTGTGGTGGGGTGCTTAAGTGGCACATGTGAGGTGTGAAGCATTGGGTTCTATCCTTAGCACAACATAAAGTAAATAAATAAAAACAATAATGGGATAAATAATGACTTATATTACCAAATTGTATGAAATTGAAAAGAAAAATATGTACATGATATATATTAAGGAGATGGAAATATTTTAAAAGTAGAGAAAGTAATGAAAGAAGGAAGAAGGGAGAAATATCCAAAGTTAAAAGAAATCTTAGGACTTCAAGGAATTAAAATGAGGCCAAATGAATGGTTAAGTCTTTAGAGCAAGATAGTAGATATAAACTATTTTGACATTATATATAAGATAAAAATATGCAGATAGATTATATTGTGTATGAGTGTGTGTGTGTGTGTGTGTGTGTGTATTTTAAACTGAAGTATTCTGTACTGAGCTCAATGACCCTTGTTGTTAATATGAATTTTGTCTGTAGCTCAACATAATTAGCTATATTTTAATATCCCTTCTAATGTCTATCAAAGTGACCAGAATAGCTTGAATGATTTTTCTTATCTTGTTCCTTGTCATTATTTAATTCAATGAAAATTTCTTCCTTTTTCCTCACACCTATGTATACCTAAAGCTGAAATCTTATACTCAAAATCTTTTCTTTGGAAGACAACACGTCCCACTTATGAAGTAAATAAACTTACTCAGATTTATAGAAAATTTTTTATTCTCATTATGTTTTATTATGTACATATTTTTATTTTTTGTATTATGCTTTTAATCAGAAGTCCCTAAATAATGTTTTATAACATTTTCACCAAATTCATATAGCCATTCATATAGATATTAATATTCCTCTGGAAATATTAAAAAATTATATATATATAATTCACTATGAATTTTAGTGTAAACTGCACATAAAATTAAATAATACTTGATTATTAATTCTTAAACCTAGTTATTCAGTAAATAAATACAGAAAACCTCTCTGAAAAATAAATATACACTGAAGAAATACAAATGATAATTACTAGTGTATTAAATAGTGTGTGCTTCATTTATGTGTGCAATAAAAATGTGGATGCACTGTCCACTAAACACTAATTTTCAACATATTATGTCAATTTATTACTTATCCTTATTAATTATGTAAACTCCAGAAAGCAATGAATTGCAAATGATGACACAAGTTATTTCAAGGTACATCTTCCCCAAAATGAAAGTAGATTTGAAATAGATGAGGTCTGTTTCTAACAAGGAAATTTTAATACACTGTTATGGGTTCAACTATGATTCTAGAAGATGACAAAGTCAAGATTTTGCAGATATAATCATTAAGATAGTATGGGTTACTGTGAACCCTACCCAGCATCTGGATCCTTTAAGAGGGTAACACAAAGCAGAGTGAGAGGAGATGATGAAGACAGAGATTGAAGTGATACAGCTGTAAGCAAAAGGCAGCCAACAAATGCAGACAATCACCAACAGCTAAGGCAGACACACAGGGTATGTTCCCTCAGAACCCACGGAATGCAATGACTTTGCCTCATTTTAGATTTTCTATTTTCTGAACTGTAAGGCATTAATTTGTTATTTTAAGCAATCCAGTTGTGGTCATTTATTATAGCTTCAGGAAACTGTTAAATAAATTTATACTAATACTGACATAGTTTAAAAAATAAAATAAATGGAGAGTTCTCATAGAAACTGACTTTAAAAAATAAAATAAATGGAGAGTTCTCATAGAAACTGACTTTGGCAACATTACAGTCTCGGTAAAATTCTCTGTGCCTTTGCTTCTTATATGTAGATTTGATGTAATAAATAGTCATAAATGACTACAGGAGTTAATACTTTGAGAAAGTTCTTAAAGTAATTTAATAAGAAAATATGGAAAGCTAATATGTTATAGGGATTTTCAATATACTGAGCATTTAAATTACTTTATGTTCAATCTCATTTAAATTTAATAGGAACCTATGAAATCTATAGTTTTTTATTAATATTTTACAAGTAAGGGCCAAGAAATACCTGTCATTCTTATTAAAGCAATATTATTAAGCATCTGTTTCATGCCAGTTAATCTTTTAGAGAATAAAGTAGAAAATAATATGAAGAGATATTACACATAAAAGTAAATATAGTATTATGATGTTCTTTAAAATTAAAAATGACTCATAGTAATCTCTCATTCACATGAAACACTTAATTACAAAGACAAAAGTATCATGAAATACCCTTAGCTGGAATCTTGTGTAAAAATCTTTTCCTTTCAAGGAAAATAACTATTATTTTTTTTGATCTTAGATATTAAACAGAAATGAAACCATTTCATGTTCTATGGTAAATAAAAGTAACAGTAATCAGAGAAAAGAGAGTTCAGGGATTTTAAGTCCTCTAATATATTAATAAGGCTGATATTTAATATTAACTTTATGGGCCCTGACAGAGTAATGTAATATAATCACATGGAAATTTAATTATAATTTTTAAAACATTAATATTGAAAACATACAAAATACAAATTATAAAACAAGTTGCACTCTATAAAAATAAATGTAGTTAATGTTTATAAAGTAAGGATGCTTCCTTATTTCATGAAATCATAGTATGGACCTAAATGGGATTCTGCTTGACCACCATACAAATATTGTGTAATAAAATGACATGTACCATATATACCAACCTATTAAGGTAGCTTAAAAAATAAGGCCCAGTTAGATTTTTGTTAAGCTCTGCCTGCAGAGGTAAGTTTTCACCATAGAAAAATCTTAAATAGGTTTTTCATATGAAGTGAATTGCCTTTTCAAGAGCTATTCTATCAACCTTGTATAAAAATGTTTTGAAAGGGAGATAGACTGAAGTTTCTGTGCATTGGTTAGCAATAAATTAACATTTTGGATGCATAATATGATGGTGAAGTAACACAAATATAAAAGGAGAATGAATAAAACTGATGATGGTATGATATATGTTTTAAATTAAGATATCAGTAAGGAATATTCCAGAAAGCTGGATGACAAAGGACATATTCCATTGGGTAGAGGATCTTGAAAATAATACACTATGTTTTAAAAAGTTTCAAGAAAAAAAGTTGTAGTATTTTATGAAAAGTAGGTATAAAATTTTGATTTTAGTGTCCTCTGAAGATTAAATTGAAAATATGAATTATGAATTTACGATCAAGATGAGAACATATACACATATATGCATACATATATATTACAGCTGGTTTTCTTGTGGTGATGGTAAGAACATGTCTCTCAGTGTTGGATTTTTTTTTTTTGCAAAAAGAATGTCAATTTAATGTTATAATTTTATGTTGAGAAATATCAAGAATCTCAAAACAACTCATTAAATTTCAATTGTTGGTATTTTTCTATCTTTCTCAATCTTTAGTCTTTCTCTAGATCCACATAAATTCATAGATGAAAAGTCATGTTCTAAGCACATACGCATACATACAATATATACACACATTTATGTATAAAGAGAAACAAGTGTCTAGATTAAATAACATTCATAAAGTAATTCAGAAAATCCAGCTGCTCCAATAGAAAAATTAGCAAAAGATTAAAATAAGTTCTTCATAAAGATTATATCCAAATAGCCACAGCATGTATGTAAATATGCTCCGAAAAAGCAAATTGAATTTAAAAGTAAAATATGATCCCATCAAAACATTAAATGAAAATAACTTACATGTAGAAATAAGATTACATGCATGTAGAAAATATGAAGCAATTGGAAATACAACCTTCAACTAAATGCAACAAAATAGAGTTTTTCCCTCGTTATCAGACAGGAATACATTTCAATATCAAGTGGGATCTTCAAACCACTAATAGTACCAAACTCTATAGTGTTTTTCCTAAATATGTATATGCATCTTTCCATTTCATTGGTTCATATTAGTTATACATAACATTAAGATAATTTGTGACATAATTATAAATGTATGAAACATACATTCCAGTAATCACCCTTTTCCTTTATCCTTCCCCTCATATATACATATGCACTGAAAAAGTTAAAATACAAATTGAGCATAGTTAGAGAGTAATAATTATAACTAATAATCAAACAGAACAATTTAAAAAATATACTATAGTTAAAGTTATATAATGTTTGCTCTCTCTTCTCTCTCTCTCTTCTCTCTCTCTCTCTCTCTCTCTCTCTAACAATAACTTATTGGACTTTATTTTCAAAACACAGTTGGCTGTAAATTACTGACACTCTGGAATTGTAAGTGCAAGATAAAGAAGGATTACTATAGATTAAAGTCATATGCAAAATATTTAGCAAATAATACACAAAGAAATAACACAAACAGGCAAAATAATCATTAGATAAATAGTTTTTTTATTGTTGTGACAAATATTTGAAGAAAACACTTCAGAGGAATAAAACTCCATTTGGTTAACTTTTCAAAGGTTTCAGTTTGTGGTCATGGGCATCATGGCATGAGACATAGCAAGGGAAACTGTCAGCTCATATCAGACAGGAGCAGAGACAGAGAAAGGAGGAAGGAGCCAGTTACAAGATACAATGCACAGAGCCTGTTTGTGCCAACCATGCGTCAAGTCACCATACTTTTCACTACCACCAAGTAATCCTTTCAAATCACTAAGCCATCAAATGAATTAATCCATGATAAAGTTATAATAATTTTCTAAATGCCTCACCTCTGAACATTGACCCATTGGGAACGAAGTTTTCATCACATGGGTCTTTCCATATCCAACCCATAACAGTAGTATAATTTGGAATGTCAGGATCGTAAGTACCTTCTTCTGAGAAGTGCTACATGTGCACTGGTTGTCACCACCAACAGGAGTATATAATGAAGGCTTTGGGAGATTGAGGGATATTCTGTGTCTTTCTGTGGATGCCAATTATATTGGGTGTGTTTCCTTTATATGAATGTATCACTGGTGTAATTATGATAGGGCTATGTTCTGGGTTTAGATTATAAAGATGATACAGACTTTGTGCCACAATACCAAAAGCACTATACAGATTTAGTGCAATATATATTAAGGTTCCAATGATGTTCTTCATAGAAATAGCAAAAGCATATCATGAAATTTATTTGGAAAAATAAGAGTCACAGAATAGCTAAAGCATTCCTCAGCAAGAAAAGTGAAGCAGGAGGCATCAAAATACCAGACCTTAAATTATAGTGAAGAGCTATAGAAACAAATGCCATGGTATTGGCATTAAAACAAACATGAAAACCACAATGACACAGAATAAAAGACTCAGAGACAAATTCACATAAATACAGTTATCTAATACTAGATAAAGGCACCATAAACATATATTAAAGAAACGATAGCCTTTTCAACAAATGGTGCTGGGAAAACTGGAAATTCATATGTGATAAAATGAAATTAGACCCCTATCTCTGACCATGCACAAAACTCAAATCAAAGTGGATCAAGGATCTAGGCATTAGACCAGAGACTCTGTGCCT
Organism: Marmota marmota marmota; assembly: GCF_001458135.2. Lineage (NCBI taxonomy): Eukaryota > Metazoa > Chordata > Mammalia > Rodentia > Sciuridae > Marmota > Marmota marmota. The sequence continues at coordinate 15,582,487 of NW_025999961.1, forward strand.
ACTAGAATGAAGAGTAAGCCCAACTTTCCATCATGGTGTCTTTAAGAACTGAATTCCTCAAGGAGAGTCTGAAAGTGCAAGAGTAAACTAAAGAATCAATAAATGGGATTGTTTCAAACTAAAAAACCTCCTCACAGCAAAGGAAACAATCAAGAATATGAAGAAAGGTCTTACAGATTGGGAGAAAATCTTTGTCATCTGCATGTCAGATAGAGCATTAATCCCCAGGATATGAAAAGAACTTAAAAAAGTTAACACCAAAAATCCAAATAACTCACTCAATAAATGGGCTAGGCAATGGAACAATTCTGTATTTTATAAAAGAATAAATACAATCGATAAACAACCATATGAAAAAATGTTCAACATATCTAGCAATTAGAGGAATGCATATTAAAACTACACTAAGATTTATTTCACTCCAGTCAGAATGGAAATCATCAGGAATAGAAGTAACAAATGTTGGCAAGGATGTGGGGGAAAAGGTACACTCATGCATTGTTAAAATTGGTGCAATCAGTCTGGAAAGCAGTATGGTGATTCCTCAGAAAACTTGGAATGAAGCCACCATGAGACCCAACTATCCCATTCCTCAGCATATACCCAAAGGACTTAAAACCAGTATACTATAATGATGCAGCTACATCAGTGTTTATAGCAGCTCAATAGATACATTATAAAACCAACCTAGGTTTCCTTCAATAGATTAATGGGTAAAGAAAATATGGTACATATACACAATGGAATATTTCTAAGCCATAAAGATGAATAAAATCATGGCATTTGCTAGTAAATGGATGTACCTGGAGGCTATATCATGCCAAGATAAATAAGCCAAACACACAAAACCAAAACTCCAATGTTTTTTTCTGATATATGGATGGTGTCTCACAATAGGTGGGATGGTGAGGAGTGGAATTTCACTGTATTGGACCCATGGCAATCAGGGAAGGGAGGGGCAATGGGAATGGGAATGACAATAGAATGAATTGAATATAACTTTCCTATGTCCATATATGAATACTTGACCAGTGTTATACCATATCATGTACAACCACAAGAATGCAAAGTTATACTCCATGTATGTATGACATGTCAAAATACATTCTACTCTCAAGTATGACTAAAAGAACAAATTAAAAAAAAAATCTAAGACAATACAGAGTTTGATACTAAAAATAACTTGAAAAAAAACCTCTGAAAATTTTTGAGAAGTGATAAGGCATGTCATGGTAAATCTAGGATAACAGTGTGGATTGAAAAAATATGCCTGTTCCACTAAAAGCTATTATTTCAGCATATCTAAGAAATAAAATATAATTATTAGTTCTACTTGAGAGACCATTTACAAATTATTATTATTTGAAATGAGGCTGCAGCTGAAATGATTGTCATTTTCATTATTACAGGTAGAATGACTACTTTCATTTTTTTGTAAAGGCTTTAAAAAGTATTCATTTATCTGTTTATCATCTATTTAGTCAAGCATGTCGCCTCTGCAAAATCAGTAAAAAAAGGTTTTTCTTCAGAGTACTACTACCCTTCTTTCTTGATTCTTGTTATTATTTTCTCTAATTTAAAGTTATAGATGGGGCTAGGGGTGATGGGAATGAGAAAGACAGTAGAATTAATTGCAAAGTTCAATGATCCCCATACTCTGGACATCTAATTAATACAATGAGAAATACTGCCAAATCTGAAAAGGTAGGTAAAACTTATTTAAATACTCTTACTAAGTGAGATAACTTCATGATGTCACAGAAAATAAGTGCACTACCAGACAACCCGTTCACATAAGGTTTGAGATTAATTGGGAATTTCAGGAAAAAAATATGAAGCTCTAAATGTGTGTCTCTGAGAGCAGGTACTGATGTTGAGCATTCAGAAATTAAGATAGAAGATGCTTTTCCATGGTCTAGCAGTCATGCAAGGACAATATTCTGACTATTCTGGCTCATATACAATAGTAACCACTATCTCATCGTGTCAGAAGTGATAATACTAGTAATTTTCATAGTATGAGAATGCTTTGCATTAAATGAGAATTTTTAGTCAGGACATGGTGGAACATGCCTATAATTCTTCTAATGTGGGAGGAAGAGGCAGGAGGATCTCAAGTTTCCCACCATTCTTGGCAATTTATTGAGGCTTTCAGCAACAAGCTGAAACCCTGTCTTACAATTTAAAATAAATAAATGGATAAAGAGAGAGAGAGAGGGCAAGATGGGAAGGGTATCTGTGATAGAATTTCAACAACCAACTTTGAGTAACTCCGATACTGCCACCAAAATGCCCTTCACATGATCTTTTTACTATGTAAAAGCCTAAGAAAGGAGGGACAGTCCTATAACTCACTTCAAGCCAAATTCATCATCTTGACTTCCTTAACAGGCAAAATATTAGTGAGAATATTACATAATTTTTTCAAAGTTTATTGATAGATTGCAATTGCATTATGTTATGGTATACTACTTAAATTATGTCTTCAACATGTAGTTTCATCTATTACAGAAGAACTTTTATATTTTCATGATGATTCTATAATAATCATATATTCAATTAGCACCTATGGTCTTCTATGATTTTATTGATGTAAATAACTTCCCATAGTAGTTTGATACGTAGATATATTATGTATGGCAATCTTATGTGTCTATTTGTGCATGCCAAAATGAAATGCTTCATCAAAAAATAAATATTTTACTTTGTTATACTTTCTCTTTATATTGTAGCTTTTTAGAATTATATAGCATGATGAATTTAATAAAACTCACACACATACAGGCAAAGTGTCCTCTAATACATGAAATTCTGAAATTTTAGGCATGGAACTAAGTCAAACATTGGTATTTTTATGATTCTGAGAAATCAAAAGTGACATGAGAATAAAATTGTGGCAAGAAAAAGTATCATATTTAAAGAGAAAAGTAGACAAATTTGCATATTGACATTGTATCTCCCTAAAATTATGTTTTTAAAAATATTTATTTTTTAGTTGTAGTTGGAAACAATACCTTTATTTTATTTATTTATTTTTATGTGGTGTTGAGGATAGAACCCAGTGCCTTGCAATGTACTAGAGAGCATTCTACTGCTGGGCCACAACCCTAGTCCCTAAAATTATGTTATTAAATGTAAAATTGAGGAGCTCAGGTTGTAGCTCAGCTCAGCACCTAGCATGCATAAACTCTTGAGTTTGTTATTCACATCACTCCAAAAACTAGAACAAAAAGAAGAAAAAGTGGCTGGGACTACAGCTCAGTTTCAGAGTGCTTGCCTAGCCTGCATGAGGCATTGGGTTCTAGCCTTAGCACCACATTAAAAAAAATAAATAAATAAACAAATAAAATAAAGGCATGATGTCCATCCAAACTACAATTTTTATATGTATTTTTATTTTTTTAGTTGTAGATGGACACAGTACTTTTATTTTATTTTTATGTGGTGCTGAGCATCGAATCCAATGCCTCACGTGTGCCAGGCAGGTGCTCTAGCACTGAGACACAGTCCCAATCATACAAAAAAAATTGCTTTAAAAGAAGAAAGAAAGACATCAAAAGTGCAATATCTTTTTTTAACATATGATGTATAAATCACACAAAAATAAATTAATAAAAACAACTTTGTTACTACTTAAACAATGAGAACAAGCCTGATTGTCAATAAAAGAGTGACATCAACAGAATTCATGGTGAAAAAAATATCATTGATAATATGGCTTTCCAAGAAAAGATGGGACACATAAAAGGTGTTTCATCAAAGGCATCACAATGCAAATGGAACTCAGCTACATTAAAATGAATTTGAATGAAGGTAGCCTAACTTCTATACTAAATAGGCTAGTATGGGGTAAGCATGATAATTTAGAACCCTGTAAATCCTAAACACAAAAAGGGAATTATTTCCATTTGTTATCCCTTTCACAGGTCAAGTGCTCATGGATAGAAATATCAGCGGCACAAGATATGTGACATTAGTCTAAATTGCCAACTTAAGGATATGAAACATACCTAACATTAGGATACTTCTGGGAGTGTCAATTAGGGTGTTTCCAGAGATGACTGGCCTGTGGGACAGCAAACTGAGTGAAGAGACCATCCCTGAATGTGGGTGGCATAGTCCAATAGACTGGGGGCCTAGATGGAAGAAAGGTAGAAGAAGAAGAAAACCCACACAGGACCCAGCCCCATTCCTCTTGAGCAGGTGCTTGCGTTACTGCTACATTCAGCTGGGGACATTAGAATCCAGCTCTTTCACTCTTCAAACTTGGTCTCTGACCAACAATGATTCTCTAGGAGTTTCCAGGATTTCGCCTCCGACTTGGCTGCATTTTTGGTCTCTCTTCTTCTGAGGCTTCCATTTCATGGAGTGAATAACTACTGTTTTTTCTAGTTCTTTAGTCCTCAGATGACTATTGTGGGACTAGTCAGCTTCTGATCCTGTAAAACAGTCTAATAAGTCTCCTTTTTATAATCATATATGTTGTTAGTTTTGTTCCTATAGAAAACCCTGACTAATACTAATTCATGGGTTCCTGGTGTTTGAGGGCAGAGAAGAAGATTCTAAACTACCCTCCCTCTTTACCTAATCCCATTATATCTACAAGGTAATACTTGGCTGACTTCACCAGTAGGCAGGGAAACCTCCCACAGAACCTGGTCCTTGATGTCATAAAAGGCAGATACTTTCTGTTCCTGTGGAAGAGAGTGGAATTTCATCTGCCCCAGAGTCTACATTGGCTTGAGGAAGAAGATATCTGTCATTAAGAGAAAAGCACCTAATATCCCTAATTTTGAACACTAATTAAAAGCCAAGATTATCTACTATTGGCAAGGAGATAGTCTGCCTACCTAAGGCACTGCACTGAATAAAGCAAAATCCCTCTATGGTTATGAGAAGTTCAAAGGAAGTATCCACAACAGGCTCTTTACATCCATGGCGTTTTGCTGTCTGCTATGGAATGATGAACAGAGAATCCTGTCTACCTGTTACTTTGCTTCAACATGAGGCCAATACCTATCACAACCAAGGGGTTGATAGAACTCTGTGGTTCCAGAAATTAAATGGGAGACTAGATTGTTTTCCATGGAGAGGTAAGAATGCTGAGAGAGCCCCAGACCTGAAGCTTGAGGAAACAGTAGTTATCTATGATTTGCATATGATTTGCCTATGTCCACCTGAATAGGAAGCCTGAGACTTGGAAAATCTTTTTGCACTATATGCTTTGCACTGCAGAGCAACAAATACCCTGCTACTGAGAGAGAAGCAAATGCACAATTAGAAACCATCTTTAGCACAGTATTCCTGGGCCTGCTGAAAGCTGAAGGGGGAGCAAAAACAGAAAAATCCCAGCATTCCAGGCCCCTTGCTAACTAATCAGAAGACAAGCAGTCATTGGCTGGAAGATTTTCCAAAACTGTGATGCACTGAGTTTAACCAAAATAACCAAAAAGCTTTAATTACATTCTTCAAACTAAATCAATGCCATTGTCTGTAGGAAAAGAAGTGATCTGCCCAAATCTAGGCCCTTTCTCTCTTCCTTTAGAAATAATATCTGATACTCAATCAGAGCATGTGAGACACACAAAAAATTAAGAATACATGACACATTATCAGGAACTGATAAAGCAATTAAGTAGGTTAAGTGTTAAAATTGTCAAGAACCTAAAAATAAGAGTCTTAAACCTAACTATAATAAAATAGTAAAAGGGTGAGCCATTGCATGAACACTTGGAAGACTTCAGAAAAATGTAAAGCAATATTATAAGAAGAAACAAATTAACAGTGTATCATTGGATTTTAAATAAATACAAATATAATACATATTTATGTATAAATCTAATGAATATCTATGATTTGCATATGGTCAGAATATTCATTGTGGAGGAAAGAATTAAGGAGATTGGAACAATCGCTAACAAATCTGCACTTAAAAACAAATGCTAAATAAAATTACCTTAACTAAAGTATCAAACAGTGGAAAACTGGAATAGACTATAATAAACCTATGGGACTATATCAAAAATTTTAAATATACAAGCACTATAGACATAAGAGAAGAGATAAGGAGAAAATTTATCACAATAAATATTTGAAGAGACAAGAGTTGAAAGTTTTGCAAATGATTCAAAATACACAGAAACATATCCCAGAAGTTAACATCACATGAAACTTAGTACAAAACAAAAACAATAAAACCCCAGTCAGATAAATCATTGTCATACTGTCTTAAACTGAAGAAAAGGGGAAATTTTGACAAAGGGCAAAGAAAATAGAAACTTGAAATGGATTAATGGTACAAATCATAGCTGAATTGTCATAAAAACAATGGAAACCAGAAGAAGGATAAAACTAAATCTTTAAAGAATTAAGAAAAAAAAGTTAATCTAGATGCTGATTTTCTGTGACAATACATTTCAAAAATAAAAATAAGCTATGATTTCTACATCAATATTATGTGTGTGACAGAAAAACAAACCTTAAAGGAAACATCTCTAATAAATCTGCACTTAAAAACAAATGCTGAATAAAACTTTGTAATTTGAAACAGAAGATTTAAATGAAAACAGAAAAAAATAAATTACTAAAATAATAAAAATTTTCCATTTTAAAAAAGAAATCTAGTGTTATTTTTTTCTAAATTAGAACAAAATTGAAGGATCTGGGACTGCTGTGCTTTCTAAGCGGTGCAGTGAAATGAACTGGAAGCAAGATCACATAAAACAAAACGTCTGGTAGGGCCTTAAAGCTCTTGGGTAAATTAAAGTTGAGGCCATGGTATCAGGAAAATGAGGAGAGGGATGGAAATGGACAATTTTTTAAGTATCAAAAAGCATGGATTCATAACATTAAACTTGACAGCATCATCTTTGTGTTAATTTTACAAATGAATTTTTTTAAGCAATTTTTTGAGGAAGCTTAGATTAGTGTCAACTGCTTGTCACAACTGAAAAAGAACCAGCCAGTATAATCTGGAAACATGAGTTCTGACCAATGGTTGCAGAATTTTTTTCTAATGTTGTAAGTAATTTTGAACTTTACCCCAAAAGCTATATACCTGCATATTTCAAGGGTTTTTTTTTTTTAATAAAAATAAGGAGAATGTTAAGTTGAAGCTAAGAAAACTGAAGTGTGTACATTTATCCAATCCTTCTCAGGACAGTTTTACATACTCAAAATTTCTGTCCTGCCGGAGTCCGGCTGGCTGCAGCAAAATAACCCGGGGGGGTGATGAACAACTTGTGTAGATTGATACAGCAGGAGTAGGAGCCCTTTATTGCAGGACAGGAGCAGTATTTATACATTCCACACAGCTTATCTAATTAGCATAAACTAGATACATCAGTCAACCAATCAGGAATCTCTACACTTAATGGCTCAGTTTTGTTACTTCTCAAACCACTCCCTCTGGCATTTTGCCAGGCATCATCCAGACTTGTTTATGAACTCTAACATTCCCCTGGCAAAATGCCAGGTGTTATTTTGACTTGTTTACAGACTCTAACACCCTCCCAGCAAAAAGCAAAGAATAGGTAGGATAAAATTATTCTGTCATTCCACTAAGCAATCTGGAACCCAATATTTCTCAGACCTGATTATTCAGTTGGAAATAAACTGCCTGTAAGTTAAAATTTCCCCATAGGCTTGGATCACTGTCCATTTCAATCGACACACTGCCTCTGCTGAATCCCACACTTTTGAGTAATCCACATCAAAGAACTCCTTGGAAAAAACCCAGAATCTCAATGAAGCCCTCCCTTTTCCTTGCAGTAATCCCTCCTTTCCTCAAATTTCTAGATAAAATATTTACATTGGAAGAAGAGAGGCCGATTCGGTGCACTGGAATCATTTAAAGACTCAATCAATCAATCAATCAATCAATGAAGGGAGCTCTTTAGTTTCACTTCCATAGTATTAATTTTTTTTTTTCTAGAAGGATTCCTTGAGATTTTATTCCAGAAGGGGAAAATTAATAGGTTGGCAAAGTTGTACATATGACTAAGTTGCACTGAAAAGACACTGAATACATTTCCATTATAACCTGAAAAAGAAATCATGGTGAGAAGTATTGCTAGACAGGAAAACAAACATTTCATTATGATGAAATTGGGGAATTCATAAGAAAAATAAAATAATTATAAGTTTATATGAAACTAATGACATGGTTTTTAAATTTGTAAAGCCCCAAATGGAAAATATGTATAAGGAAAAAAATAAACCAATTTACAATGTAACCATACATATCTCAACTATTTCAATAAGAAGTATGTCAGTCAATGAGGATATAGAATCTGAAAGTATTATCCACAAACATACAGAATACTGCACCAGCTATTGACAAAGTTCACAACTGTTTCAAGAGCAGGTGGGTTATTTGCCAAAATTGGTTATGGTCCAAATAGAAATTTCAAAGGTCTGAAATAATTTAGTAGTATATGCTGACCATTATGCAATTAAGCTAGAAATCAATAACAAAAGATAAATAAAAACTCATTAATCTATGAAAATAATGACTTAATTACAATGGAATTTACAGAATATAATAAACTGAAAAATAATGAAAAAATTAGATATATCTAAAATTACAGATGCACTAAATATTGTTTATAGTGTTTTTGGTGCTAAATACAGAAGAGTGACTGAATAATTGACTAAGTATTTCAAGAAGATAACAGAAAGTAAATATTAAACACTCAAAAATGTAGAAAGAAGAAATAATAAAGAAAACAATTTTATGAACTTCAAAGAGACATAAGGTCTCAAAGTCATTCCACTACATAGTATTAATTTTAATGCACTAAATGGAAACTTTTATGTAAAGAATAGTCATAAGTAGAAATGACACCCAAATAAGGAAAGGAAAGTCAGTCATAATGGACATTTGTTTTCAATTCTATTTTACTCCCTCCTAATAAGTTTTGTTAAATGAATACAAGTTATCAAAGTAAAATGATTGGAAATGTATTCATGAATCCAATGCACTTTTTTCAAAAGGTTACTCAGAGATAATAATATATGTATTTTCAACTAACAAGTAATCAATAAAAATATATTACAATGCCTCTAAAAATAAAAGTTTTAATACATATAAGATAGAAAAATATTTGCAGCAAAATTCACTAAAAGTGGTATCCATTTTTTTCCAAAATATCAGTGACTCAATAAAGTTTTACGTGTATCAGATTGAAAAGAGGGCAATAAAAAATCAAGTAAGAAAAGATGGCAATCATTTTTTTAAATGTGTGTTGCAAGTTCGATGTAGAGATATATTTATATTAATGAAAATAAGGTATATATACTCAATAAAATATTACTCAGACTTAAAGAAGAGTAAAATTATGGCATTTGCCAGGAAATTGTTGGAGCTGGAGAATATGATGCTAAGTGAAATAAGCCAATCCCATAAAACCAAAGGCAGAATGTTTTCTCTAAAATGTGAATACTAATTCACAATAAGACAGGGGGCACTAGGAAAGAATAGTGTTACCTTAGATTAGGTAAAGGGAAGTGAAGGGAGGGAAGAGGAGGGTATGTGGGGATAGAAAAGATAGTAGAATGAAACAGACATTATCACTGTATGTATATATGTGACTGTATGAACAATATGATTCTGGAACACGTATACTCAGAAAAATGAGAAATTATACCCCACCTATGTATGATATATATCAAAGTGCATAAATGCATTCTTCTTTCATGTATAACGAATTAAGACAAATAAAAATATATAAAAATAAGAGGTATAATGAAAAACCTACAGGTCACGGTTTTTACCAGAACTCTGTCTAGACCATACAGTACATTCATTTTTTTTAATATCAAATACTAACATTGCAACTCTATCTAATAAAATTGTGGCATTTGGAGATAAATGAATGGACTTAGAAAAGATAATGCTAAGTGAAGTTAGTTAATCCCAAATAACCAAATGTCGATGTTTTCTTTGATATAAGGAGGTTGATACATAGTGGGATAGGGAGAGGGAGCAAGGGAGGTATAGACAAACTCTAGAAAGGGCAGAGGGGTTGAAGGGAAGGGAGAGTGCGAGAGTGCGTGGGGTTAGAAATGACGGTGGAACTTGATGATCATTATTATCCAAAGTACATGTATGAAGACATGAATTGGTGTGAATATACTTTGTATACAATGAGAGATATGAAAAACCATGTTCTATGTGTGTAATAAGAATTGTAATGAATTCTGCTTTCAAAAATAAATTAAAAAGAATAACATTGATTAGTATATAATAAGGTCATAAATAATAATATAAATATTATTAATTTGGTAATAATAATTCTCATTCTGAGTGACTTAAAAACAACTTGAATTTCTTCCAGTTTGGGAGAGAGGAGCCTGGGTACAAGGAATTGGTTAATTTGGCTTTTGTGGTTTCTCTCATTGACTTGCAGATGTCTGTCATCTTCTGTGTCCTCACATGACAAGTTCTCTGGGAGTGTACAACCCAGGTGTCTGTTTTTTCACCTTCTTGCAAGGACATGAATCATGCTTAATCAGACCTCAACCCTTATACCCTCTTAAACCTAGTTATCCCTTTAAAGACTTAATTTTGATATACAATCACATTTGATGTTATGGTTTCAGTATATAAATATAAATGGAAAAGGGTAAAATTTAGTCTATAATAAAAAAAAAACTGTCTAGCATATATAGAAGTAAAGTATACAAAAGGAAAAGCAAAAGAATTTAAAATATTATTTTGGGAAACAAATTATAATAGAGTTCTTTAATTTTATAAAACCTTATAATATTTTGAAAATTGATAATTGCCATTCTGATTGGAGCTAGTGCAAGCACTCTGGAAAGCTGTATGGAGATTCCTCAAAAAACTAGGAATGGACACACCATATGACCCAGGTATTCCACTCCTCAGTATATATCCAAAGGATTTACAATCAATATACTACAGTGCCACAGTCAGTGTTTATAGCAGCTCAATTCACAATAGATAAACTGTGGAGTCAACCTACGTGCCCTTCAATAGATGAATGGATAAAGAAAATCTGTGTACCCACTAGTGTATTACTCACCCATGAAGAAGAATGACTTTATGATATTTGCTAGTAAATGAATGGATCTGGAGACTTTCTGCCCAGTAAAATAAGCCCATCACTGAAAACAGAACATCAAGTTTTCTCTGATAGGCAAAGTCTAACCCACCATAATGGCAGTGAGAGGCAGGGAATAGAAATTCAGTGAAGTAGACAAAGGGAATGAAAAGGAGGGATGTGGAAGAGGAAATGAAAAGTCAGTGGAATGAATTACAAATCACTACCACTGGAAATGAAAGAGTAGTCTGCACTACATATGTAACAAATATATATATATATATATATATATATATATATATATATATATATATATATATATATATATACAGTGTAGATTTTGAAAAACTTTATTTATATCAATTTGAAAACCAAATGAAATATAAACGTACTTAAAGACATATCAACCAACATGCATACAACAAGAATATGTGATATAAATATTTCTATCTCTCTTTAAACATTTAACTCATAAATATCTTTCCACATAATAACCAGTTCGACTAACACTTGTGAATTAATCAGATATTTAAAGAAAAAAAAATAAAACAATATCACATAAGTTTTATCAGAGAATAGCAAAGGAAAAAAGGCTTTCCAACTCACTTCAGAGAGCCATTGAGATCCTGGCAGCAAAGTAAGACAATGTTGTCACTGAAACAAAGAAAAATAAAATAACCTAGCAGAGTTTGTTGCAAAAAAAGCATGTAATTGTCATTACAATATTTATAAATGTCACTCTGTGGAGAAACAGGAAAACAGCACCATCTCCTGAAATGTTCTAGCAGGGATCTAGAAGAATTTGCTCTTCAAAAGTTACTATTTCATAACAACATCAGCAGATTGAGAGAATGTTATTTGATTTTTTTCCATAGATGTAGGGGAAGATTTTGACAAACTGAAATACTGTGTGTGTGTGTGTGTGTGTGTGTGTGTGTGTGTGTGTGTCTATTAGCATATATCAATATATCATTAAACTGTGCCTAGAAAGGGACTTCCTCACCCTGATAAAGGACATCTATGAGCAGTCCACAAGTAATATCACAATTAAAAATAAAATATTTAATGTTTCTTCCACTAAGATGAGATGAAGATGTAATTCACAACACTTTCATTAAGAAATAAACAAATATAAATATTTTAGGAAATGGGAAATATTCAGAATAAATTATATTCCTATATCATTAAGAATTAAAGACAGAAATTTTTAAAATTCTCTTTAAAATATAACAAATAATATAAGATCAGCACATACCAAAGTGTAAAATTAATAAAAAGTGCAATACAATACAATATTGTTTATGTTTATGAAACTAGTAATTAATACCAAAAATTATATAATATTTGATCATAGCTTCTTTATCAACAATGAATCTAAAAGGGAAATCAATAAGTTGTATATCAAGAAAATAATATTAAAACAAACTGTTCTATATTTTGAGAATGGAGTTAAGAAGAAATATAAATGAACCACTGATATCTGCAAAAATCATGGATGAACTTCAGCAATATTATGAGTAAAAAAAGCTAAGTTTTAAACAAAAAGTGTGTACTGAAGGTTTCTATTGGTATGTAGTTTTGAAATGGGAACAAAATAACTTATGTTAAGAAAACAAATAAAATTTGCCAAAAATGAAGAGAATATTTTCCATTTTAATTTACTTTCTTTTTTATTACTTTTTAACCAAGAAAAAAAAAGCAGGAGGATTGATGAAAAATTCTGGAGTAGGTAAAGCTTTCTGTTTTGATATACATTCATGAGTATTGTATGTACATTATTTAATATCTGAGCATTTATTTCACCTTATGCTATGTGTGCCTAAACTTTTATATCTACAATATGAAAAGTATAAAGACAAAAATATAGAAATACAATTACAAGTTTTGTATTTTCATTTTAAAACTACATTTAAAATTTTCTAATGTGCTTCTTCAATCATGTGGCTATTTCTTCCTATAGAAACTAAATACCTAAAAGTCTGCAGTACACTGTATCAATTTGCCCCATATTACTCTTCTGTTTCCATGACCATGTAGCAATGTATTATAGGTGCTGAGCATCCCCAGTTGCTTTGATATACATAGTTATTTAAAAAAAAACACCTTTGCTTAGGAATTGTACTTTATCTTATCATCAGTATATTAACTGTAAGCTAATTTTGTTTTAAAATTCATATCAATATCATCTTTCATCCAAGATACTTATGAAAACATTTTATTTACTTGCTTCCCACAGTTCAACATTTTCTTTAACTGGGTAGAAACACGTAAACAAATACATATACCTATATAAATTTTACACAAAATTGCATTCACTAATTTTGTGGTAAACACATTTGAAAACTAAGTATAAAGTCATATATTAAAATTCCTTTTATTTCTGCCTAACACTTTATAATTATATTTGACCTTTATAGCTACCACTACTGTGTTGACTGATTGGCTAACTTCCATTATTTTCTTCCTTTTGACCTTCAAACACTAGACAGCCTGATTAGTGGTAGCAGAAAAAACGTATTCTCTGCAATTATTTTTTGTCAATCAAATCTTGAGCAATATTCAATTTCTTATTTTGTTAATATCTGGTTCCTAATTGAAACTGAGAAATTAGGGAATACACTGGGTTTATAGTCAGAATTAATGAAAATCATTTTTAATGTAAAAATATGAGAATGAGAAAATCCACAGTGGATGAGAATTCAATTCATAAAATAAATTATCTGGAAATCTGATCATGTTTTTTAAACTAATAAATAAATTTGTTTCTAAAGTCAATTTTTATGCAACTTTATTATTTGAAATAAACACATAACACTTCACAAATTGTTTTAAGTAATAATTAGAGAGTAGGAAGGAGGCTTACTAAAAAATTCAAGGTCAATAAAAAGGGCCACAGACTAGTAGTTGTATAAGAATTATAAAAGAGAAAAGTATAAAATTAGAAAAGACGGGAGATACAAAATTTTAATGAAGAGAAAAGAACTTTGACCAATTTACATTAGAAGGAAATTAAGTAAAATATTTGACATAATTAAATTTCAGATGATATTGATGTGAATGCACTTCATTCACAAAAATATTTGTTTGGATTTGTATGTAACCCAGTGCCAGTGAGAGTGTGCCAACCAACCTGAACCAGTATTGTGGATTAATACGAGTGTATTCTCTGCTCACATTTTTTTAATGTTTAATACTATTTTTTTACTTAGAGTCTCTAGATCTCCTTTGAGAGGGCTGTTCCCATGATCAATACAAAAAAATTAAGACATCTTCCACACCTTGCCTTACAGAAATATCATTTAAACAGAGTTATAACTGACAACAGGAGATTTTGAAACTATCAAAAAAGTATGATTTTAGCAAGATTTAAATATCAAACCTGTATTTAAATTGCCTTGAGAACACAAATATTAACAAAACTTTAATGTTTACATAAATTTAACAAAAACCATAATAGTTTCAGTAGCAAAGAAGGTTGGCAAAATTAAAATAGCTTACATCTTTATAAAGTGTATTAATATTGAAAGTATTGACATACAGGGGTCTTCAATTTCATCTGCCGCTCTAATGTTTGTTTAAGAAACAGAGGATGTGAGGATGCGGTTTTCTCTCTAATATAGGGGAGACAAATGGATCCATAAAACTTGAAGCAAGCCCAGCAGTTAATAGCTTGCATTGGGCACCTACCTTTTGTTTTCAAACCATAAACTGAGTACAGCACTAGAGAAAATTGAATTTTTCATCCAAATCATCACAAAAGAAAATTAATTAGCTGTAGACTTTCCAACTTATAAAACCACACAGTTCTAAAATTTGTACAATTCAACTGAATGAAGTTTGATGCCTGGAGCCAGGCTTACTGGTATTTCTCTTGGCTTCTATTTAGTACAGCTATAGGCATACCTGAAACCTGATATCTACAGTATTTGAGAATGATAATTCCAGAATATGGAGAAACTAGTCTTGTGGCCCCAAGATGCTTGCCAGGACTCAGAGCTTAATCATCACTAATACTTATCTTTATCCTCTGAAATTATAACCATTGTTCACATATTTTTCATGGCTCATGGATGATTCTATAAGGTGCTGGAGCATTAGCACCCAAGATATCTCTGCTATAACCTAATGTATTTTACTTTACAACAATTGAGCTTTAAATGAAAAAATCAGAGAAGTGAACTAGTGGCCAAGTAATTTTCTGAGCTGTAATATCAAAATAGCAACATTACTTTTAAAAACATGCCAAGTGTAAATTCAATTTTAGAGAAAGCAATACACCATGGAGGAGAACTTTTAACTAATCAGATCTCTAATAAACAAGAAAAAAGGTGCTGCCTTATAACTACTGGCAGTTCTTCAATCATAAAGAGACATTGAATATTTGTAAAAATAACATTTTCATTTAAGTATCCCACACAACTGGGGAATCTCTAATAAATAATTATGTAATAATTATTTGTATATTTAGAGTCAATTCTGTCTTTTGAATGGTATTGCCAAATTTGCTTTAACTTAATAATTATATCTGCATATCCGATATCTTATTTGTCGAAACTGAATATTTTAATATTATTTCTGGATAAAATATGGATTCTAGCACTATTGCAAATCAGATTTTATTCAGTGCATATAAAGGGAATGTCATTCAAAATTTTGCATTATTAATCCAATTAGCTGATCAGTAAATATAAGAAAAAAATTAAATTGAGTAAAAAGTAGCTCATAGTTTAAAAAAATAAATATATATTCTGAAATTAAACTTCAGTAAGGCTTACACCTTATTTTATTGGAATTTCTTTAGCTCATGCATATGTGAATGTGTGTGCAGATAGTTATTTAAGTATAGATTTAAAATAATCCATTGTAAAATTCACTGAGTTGAGGAAAAAACAGTGACCCCAAGGTGTTTGCCAGGACTCAGAGCTTTATTATCATTAACTAAAAGACTGGTGGAAAAGAAATGCCTTGTCCAATTAGAAAAGGATCTCAAGGCAAAGGAACATACCTCTCCTTTCAAATTCTTTCTAGTTTTTGTTAAAATGACACCATTCCTGTGTCATAAAATTACACAAACATATGCAAAACAAATTATTTTTTGAATATTATAAATGTAATGTGAAAAATGTTAATAAAAATATTTTAAAAACATTCAAGACTATTCAAGATAGAAGAATTCAAGGGTCATTTTTTTTTCTCTCCAAAATTCTTCACTCAGAAATATGTATATTCTTTCTGTGTTTCTCATATATTCACACATACTTTTAAATTCCATGCTCATACTTCAATAATAACTTCACTTTGAAACATCTATTGATTTCCTGTTGTGGGAAATGAAGATACATTTCTCTTACTATGTCATAATTTTTCCTCTTCTTAAATCTTCAATTACTGCTTAATCATCACTAGGTTAAATAAAAGGGCAGTTTATGTTATTTTGAGTACTGAGCTGATAAGTGTGCAGTTATTAAATTACCTTTCATGTACTAGTTTTTGTTTTTAAATACAGTTAATTTTTAGATACATATTTTTACTGATTGTTTGACTCTTTTGCACTGATTTCTCTCTATACCCTGCTGAACTTCAGTCATATTTCCAAATTGTCAAACATCTTACATAACCTGTGATCTCCCCTTGTTTTCTGGAGACTTCATCTTTATGCAGCATTGTTCCTGTTGCCCATGGGTTAAGGCTGAGTTATTAGGATGAGATATATCACCCTCTTTCTCCTGAGGATATGCATGTTTTATTTATTTCTTTATTTTTTAAGACATTTTGTAGATGTTGGTGGAACTTTATTTTATTCATTTATTTATATGTGGTGCTGAAAATGGAACCCAGTGCCTCACACATGATAGACAAGGGCTCTACCACTGAACCATAACCTCAGCCAAATACGCATGTTTTAGAAATCATCTATTAAAATTTATTTCATAATGAATACATAAGAGCAAAATGTATGCATATAGCATTTCAATACATGCAATCATGTGTAATGTTTAACTTAGGCTAAATATATTATTGCCTTAAACCTTTGTCATTTCTGTGGTGAAAACATTCAAAATCCGTTCCTCTTTTTGAAACACACAGTGTGTTATTGCTAGCTCATCACCCTGCTGTGCAATAGTACTTTAGAACATCTTGTTTCTATATGATTAAATTAGTACCTATTTATAAACATACCCTGTATCTCCCTGGTTCATGGTAAAACTCAATCTACTTTCATCTTCTAAGAGCTCCGTCTCTTTAGAATTCACATATAAATAATATCATGCCTTACTTTTCTGTGTCGGACTTATTTCATATAACATAATGATCTCCAGTTAGATCCATTTTGCCAGAAATAAAAGTTTCATTATTTTTGTGGCTGAATAGCATTCCATTTTATATAAATGCCATATACAGTGTATCTATTCATCAACTGAGTGAACAATCAATAGATTGACCTGACGATACACATGAAGTCATAAAATATTGGCAAACTATGCATATCACATGGATGGTATTGACATGTAAAAATCAGTAGCATGTAAAAAGTCAGTAGCATATAAACAAAGATTCCAATCTCAAAATGGGCTATGAATCTAAATGCATTCATTTCTTTCAAATGAATTACCTTTGTTTCCTAAAAAGGTATATAAAATTATTTGTTTTTTTGTGCATGTGTTTTTTTTGTTTGTTTGTTTTAATATCAATGTCTGAAAATGTAAGTTTTGTTTTCTAAATTGTTTAAACATTTGCTTTCTACAGTTGTACACTGAAGCTTATTTTTTTCAGTTGGTGTTAAGATAACATATTTACCTTTGAAATGAGAATTCCTTTTCTTTTGCTAACATGTATTCTTTTTCTCATTGCTCCTTTTTATGCAAATGTACATCCACACATTAACTAATAAATTAAATGTAGAATACCCAACGAAATAAACATTGTTTCTTAATTATAGTTACTATTATTATGATCTCTTTTTTCTTTTTATTAATTGATGTCTCTGTTAATTATTTAGATGTTATTTTAGGTAATTTGCAATTGGCAAAATCATCATACCTGAAAAGGTTGGCCAGTGCAATTTAAGTGATCACTGATAATAGCTGAAAGTTATTTGCCACAAATTGATATATTACTGAGTCATTTATACCATAAAGTGTCATCACTTCACACTTATTAATATGCATGTAATAGGAAAGAGAGTGGATGAGGAGATAAGAAGCTATAAGCTTTATACTCTTCTGTTAAGAATATCAAATGTACAAATATTTTGTGAAAGTCTGGCAGCTTTGCAAATTTAAGCATAGAATTATCATATAATTTCACAGTTTCTAGATATCTATCTGATAAATAAAAATATATGTGCACAAATATAGCAGCATTATTCATAATAGTTAAAAAGTGGGAAGAAAAATACAAATGCCACCAACTGAAGAAAGAATAAAATATGTGGTATCACCAGACAATGGAATATATTTGTTGATAAAAATAAAATACTGATGAACCTTAAAGTCAAAAGAATCTTGGTAACATTACATTGAGTGAAAGAAATCAGTCAAAGAAGATCAATATATGATTTCTTTCCTATGACTTGCCAAAATTTGTAAGTCTATAGAGAAACAAAGAATATTGGTGGTTGCATCAGACTGAGGATGGGGCCTGGGCATATGAGGGTGAGTTAATTGCTCTGGAGTTTCTTTTGAGGTAATAAAATAATTTCTAAAATTTATCACATTGATGGTTGCATAGCTCTGTGAATATACTAAGAACCATTGTATTATGAACTTTAAAAGAGTGAATTGTATAGCATGTTAATTATATATCAAATATATCTTCGTGTGTTTGTATGAAAACTGCAATATGATTTAATATCTGAAATATATATATGAAAGTCATTATTCATTTGATATATACCTAAACTTACTTAAATTAATAACTTCATGTATTCTTATGTCATTTTTTCATATTTTATTAATAATTTCACCTTGAGAAAGAATAATTAAGCATATCAGAATTGCCCTATTTTTGAATTTGTGCATAAAAGCCAAATTAATAAGTTCACTTTTATATTCAAACATGTGCCAAAAGTGACCTTTCCTTCTGAGTTGCCAATTGAAGCAAAAAAAAAAATCATTTTATTCCTGGATATCCTTGCAGTAATTGGGACATATGTCTCATTTTGATTCTATCCAGAAATGATCTGTCACTATATCTTCACACTGTACAATATGTGATGAAAGCAACTAATATAAATCACTGTATCAGAATTTTTACTTTTATAAAATTATAAGACTTCAGTTGCCCTCTAGTCCACAGGGTAGTTGGCAGCATCTGAAAGTAATGACAACTCACTGACAGAGATAATGGTAATGGGAGCATTTGAAAAACTTTTAAGATTTGCATAATTAATATTATTTCATTTAAAGCCTAGCTAGAATTTAAGGACATTGCTCTACTAACTTGATTGTGCTATGATTATAGTATTTTCACCATTAAAAATTGATTAGAATAATTCAGAATTTTTGCCTTAATAATTATAGCTTATATGAGGAAAAAAAAAAAAAAACATTTCCTCGATCTTTCCATAAAGAAAACAAATTAATTTGAACCAAAGAAAACATTCATTTCTCTTTCTTTAGAAATGGGATTTATTTCTCAGAGTAAAATTATACATTGATATTTAAGCTCATGATGAACAAATTTTAAATAGATCCAAATACTCTTTAGTGTAACAGGATTTTTCTTTTTACTTCTGAATGTGATTAGTATGGCATGCACATGATTGAGCTTATATATTTAGTAAATTTCAATTAAAATATGTGTTTATTGTGTGAGTGTATTTACCACTACCTCTATTCTTACTTACTATTACTCCTACACACATACACACTTTAAAATTTACTGACAAAGTGCATAAGAGTTATCTTGTATATAATGCCACAATGATTATGGAATTCAAATGTTCTTGTCATGAAGTGTGTGTGTGTGTGTGTGTGTTATTAAAAACATGAAAGAGGAGAGTACTTTGGGTTGAATTGTGGTCTCCTTAAAAGCTGAGTTTGTTCTTGAACTCCTAGTAATTCAGAATGTGAAAATATTTGAAAAAAAAGGATCTTTAAAGTGTTAAGCCAACTCAAAACCATGAGATCAGGGCTAAAACCACCTGGCTGGTGCATTCATAGAGGTGAATAAGACACACAGAATAACACCAGGGTTGTGGGCACAAAAGATGACATGTGAACACAGTGCAGAGACAGCTCTGTAAGCCAAGATAGGAATACTTTAAGGAACCAATCTGCCAACACTCTCATCTTGAGCATCCAGCACAAGGAATTCAGCAATTCTGTTGTAAAAGACACCCAATCGGTGGAATTCTGTGATGATAGCTTCAGACAGTTAATACAGGATGTCTTCCAAGAAAACACTCATCAAATAACTTGATGACTGTTGCTTTTCCCATACACAAGAAAGGAAAGAACATATGAATTTCTTATTTCAAGTGGCACCTATGTGGCAAAATTTTAAATATTCTCATCACATATCTTATTTATTCAAGTTATTGCCTGTTGACATTCCAAATTTATTATAAGATCAGTCATGAATTACTGAAAAAGAAGATAAAAAATCAATATTTTACAGACATGTCAGTAGCCTGAGAACTGGGCACAATTCAAATTTTACCTTCTTCATATACTTTTGTGAAATCCAAAAGACAGCATGGGAAAGATGATGTTTCAGTAGTAATGCTAACTTACAGTTAATATTTTGAAGTCATAGTTGTTGCATAAGAGTCTGTGCCTTCTTATTGAGTGGTAGGCTCCATGAACTCACACCTGTGTTATGGAAGTAGTGGGGGGGGTATGGACAGATAGTAGACCTGACTTTCATTCCATGGACATCACCAGTGTATGGTCTGCATATAGTTCAATTATATCTCCAGGATTTCATGTGGTGAGCTTTAATTGACATTGTGAGACACTAGGAGAGTGGAGACAATATGTCTATGGCATTTTAAAGTGGAACTTTGGGGAAGTGATGAGGATTAGATAAAGTCATCAGGATTAAACCATGATGACTAAATAGTGGCGACTTTATAAGAAGAGGGAGAGAAACAAATAGGGACACACACTTGTACATACTGTCTTTTGCCATGCAATATTTTGTCCTGCCAGGGGACTCTCCCAGAAAGAGGGTTGTCATCAAATTTGAGCCCTCAACTTTGATGAGAACTATTAGGCAAAATAAACCTCTTTTATTTTTAAGTTTCTAGCCTCAGGAATTGTTTATAGTAACTAAATGTAAAGAAATACAGTTATTTGACAAGCTTCCAGTTCCCAGGGGTAAATTCACTCCTGCTTGATATATGTAGAATGTTTTCTGTTTTCTACTCTTAATTTATATTTTCTACTTAACACATGAAGAATTTTTATCAGAAAATTGTCAAAAAAATTATTGAAAACATTTTATAGCACTACCAAGCTAGACTGGGAAAAGGCAAAACAAGAATTTAACTTGTCAGGCACATGGATCCTGCTTTGAACAGAAGATAGACTGCTAACTGGTTTCCTACATTAAACATACAGAAAATTTTCCTAGTAAGAAAAAATGTCAGGAGCACAGAGAGAAAAAAAAATTAATTAGGTTAAAGTTGAGGAAGATACAGAATTACACAACAGATAAAGTATTAATTGATACTAAAATAAAATACTAACAATAATCATAATGTAAATTTACTTTATTGCTATGTTGCTAGGACAAGTTTCTGAAATGATAATATGTTTATGCAAGAAAATTCCAATTCCATGATGTAGCATTGTTTAATAACTCCTATCAAAAGCACTTCAATGAGTATGGGGGATTGTTAATTTCCTATCTAGTTTTCCATGATAAAGTATTTAGGAAAATAGTATTGTATGACCTAGTATCACTTTTAATTTAAAGGTAAATAATTGCATTTTTAGAATGTCTTCAGTCAAGAAAGAGTAAAAGGTTTTTCAGGAGTTTTCAGGTTTTTGAGACATTAATTATATTTGATACTTGATATATATACACACGTATACTTACAATTCTTAAAGTGTACTTATTCATTTACATGATGTTGGAAAGAAATCTGAAAATTTTGAAAAAAGCATGGATTTTTGGGCATTGTAATGGTAGTTGCTCAGTTGTCTAAAGTACTAAGTTGGGAGTCTGGTGGAAAGGGCTTCTAGAAAAGTGGCATATGGGGATGTAATGGGAGCAGACACAAAATGTGACAATGTTTGCTAATAGTATTACTGTTTGTTTTCTCCCCTTTCCCCTCACTTCCTCTTATATGTAATTTTGTATAACAATGAGGGGGGAAAAAAACAAGAGAGAGAAATGAAGTACAGTAGATGGGGTAGAGACAGAAGATGGGAGGGGAGGGGAGGGGAGATAGTAGAGGATAGGAAAGGCAGCAGAATACAACAGACACTAGTATGGCAGTATGTAAAAAAGTGGATGTGTAACTGATGTGAATCTACAATATGTATACGGGGTAAAAATAGGAGTTCATAATCTGCTTGAATCAAATGTATGAAATATGATATGTCAAGAGCTTTGTAATGTTTTGAACAACTAATAATTTTAAAAAATATAAAATAAAATAAAAGTATCACTGTTTGTTAGAAATCTGTAAATTCATAAACAAGGCAGAGGAAAGGATGACTCAGAGAGTAGAGATCAGCCTCTCTTATGAGCCACACCACAAAGTATTTATTGAATTCAGTAGTTTGAGATGTAGGTTATACATGGACCAATGAAGTGAATTAGATCTTGTCTTTCCATTTTGTTTTGGTATAACATAATATCTGAGATTAAGCACAGATTTTAAAGCACAGAGATTTATATCTTACAGTTCTCCAGGTTTTCATGTTCAAAATGGAGAGCAGTGCCAATAAATTAAAATGAAGCCAGGAATTGTTCATGAGGATTTCCGAGGGGCCAAATAAACAAATGGCAGATGCAAAATATTTGGTAAGAGGAAAATAATCAAAGTCTGCTGATGTACAGATGAAACAACACAGTTCATTTGAAAAGAAAATAATAAAAATGATGAATAAGAAATATTGCAATAAAAATCATTTACAATGATATGTAAAATAAAGAATCAAGAATTAAATAGAAACTTTAGGTGTTGAGTAATAGACAAAATAAACAGGTATGTCATGAACATAAAGATACTTGAAAATATTGTACCCCAATTTATAAGGCAAAAAGTGACAAAATTGCAAGTAAATTGACAATCCTACTGGAAACTCTTAACACCCCTCACTAAATTATAAATCAAAGAGTAAAAAAAAAATACACATTTATTGTAAGTAATAATACAAATATAAAATTTAAAATGAATAATTTTTACTATATGAAAACTCTCAAAATATCATAAACAATATAGAGAACACAGTTTTAATCCTAGAATTCAATGCAATTAAAACAACAATAAAAGATACACATATATGAACACAAACAAAAAATTTACTGTTGAAATGGAACAAATTACTCATGATTGTGGATTTCAATGGAAAATAATAAAAATCACCAATGAAGTAGGAAATAGTACAAAAAATGTAAATAGTTATATCAGCATTTGAAATTATAAACCCACATTTAAATATTGCACTTAAGGTGATAGGTATTGAATATGGCAGGATGAAACCAAATAACAAGGGAATAAGATACAGTAATGGGTACTGTAGTAGTAGGAAAGCCAATGTGACAGGTGTAAATAGAAAAAGCATATAAAAGAGAAAGAGGGATTATCAAGCTAAGTGCTATTATTAGGATAAATGAGGTTAAATCTTATCATTAAACAACATTGAATTTAACTAAGTAGAAAACACTGATGATCTTGAAAAAGGGAGACAGAAGAGTATAATTATCATTTATCACCAATTTTGAAAAGTTTTCCTAGAAAAGGAAGGAGATAAATGAAAATATAGGAAGTAGAGATAATGGCATCTAGTTAATTACTATTGTTTCAATACGGAAGAAATGCTAAGTTGTGTTTATGCTGATGAGAATGACCCAGTGTGTGTGAAACGTCTATAATACATGTGTCAGACCTGACACTGCTGATGCATAGTCCTGCAGTTGGAGAGAAATCATGGGATTCAGTATAAAAATGGAGAGAGTGACTTTAAAAGGAGTAATAGCTTATTGCTATTTACTAACTACATTCCTCAACTATAAGCCTTTACTCATTTTTAAATTAAATGTCCATCCTCACCCAAGATGTAATGTTGAGACATATAGAGTTATTTTCAGAAAGGAATTTTGTTATAATATAATCTTAAAACAGATAATGGCACGGGTATAATAGATAATTACAAATCCATGAATTTTAGTTAAAAAATTAAGGTAGGGGCTAGGGTTATGGCTCAGCGTTAGAGCACTCACCTCGCATGTTCAAGGCCCTGGGTTCCATCCTCAGTACCACATATAAATAAATAAAATAAAGTTATAAAAAAATTAAGCTAAGCACTAGGCCAATTTTCCTTTAATCATCAACATGTTCTTTTGTTTGTTGTAGTTGTTTATTTAATTAATCAGTGTATTGGGGATCAATTTTTATCTATAATTTAAATATTTTAGACATTCTGAACAGTGTGAAGGAAAAAAAAATTAATAAAAGAGCCTAATAATCTCAATAACCTTATTAAGCATAAAATAATCCAACTTTTTATACAGTTAAATGCAAAGATTTGCTGACTAAAAATATAAGATAAAACTTTAGGGATGTACTGACTATTCAAATATAGTAATTATTTTATCTTTCCATTAGAAATAAACAGGATTTGTTATTACATAACTCTACAAAAATCCAGACTAATCCTATTTAATGTACATAGATACAAGGATATTTATTTTTCAGTGTATTAGAACTATGTACTATCACCTTGCTTTATCAACATTAGTCATGAGAAGTTAAATAACAAACCGTAATATTTATGGAATAATATTATATCATCTCATCAGACATTGAACCTAGATAGCACAAATTGTACCTGAAATATACCTTCAAGAGAAAAAATGACAACCCAGTATCAAAGAAAAAATAATGGTTCATGATCTAAGCTCTCTTGTGGATTTTTAAAAAAGTAGAAAAATAAGAAAGAATTAGAAATACTAATGTATTAATAGAAAAGAAATAAGAAAACCAACAATAAATAGAAACTAATGTCAGAAATTGAAAAGTTAATAGGAACTTTGCAACATAGACTTAGATACCACTGGAATTCATTGCTCATAATTAGCATTGCTAAAATGAGACAACACATTAGTCATATTATGACTTGACTCAGTAATAATTACAGTGAACCACCCATGTACAATTACAATGAGCAACCCCTGTTCTTGCTTAAAAAGTAATAAGAATTGAATTCAGGTTTTAAATTCAATTGTCAGATTGTGGGATATAGAAAGGATAGAGCAACAAGGCCAAAACAATTTGTTGGTGCAGTGATTTGTATAAGCTAAAAACAGACTTGCACACTTTTAAATGATTGAAAATATTAGAAGGGTAATATTCCATGACATGTCAGAATTATACACAATTCAATGTCCATGTCCATGAATAATGCTTGTTGGAATATGACATAAGCATATATACACATGCTCAAGTATGATCTACATCTGTCTCTTGCTACAGAGGCAAAGATATAAATACTTGCCACACAAAGACCAACATGTTTATTATATGGCTGTCTCACCAATTACATAAATTTAAAATTGGACATGTTTATTAGGGAAAATGACCTAGTTAGTCAAAAGTACAGAAATGAATACATATTAAAATAAATGTATAGAAAAAATTCTATGAAAATATAAATTACAAATATTTATGGCAGAAAGCAATCATAACGTGTGACTGAATAAAAATAAATTTGAGCCAAATGGGCAATTTTATTTGGAGTAGTAAATGATATTAAGGAATAGTTCCATATTTGTGGAATGTGATAATGGCAAGGTGAAATTTAAAGTGAAAATATAAAACTGTGGCATTTAGAAGAATAAAATAAAATATTTATAGTGGAAAAGGTATGATACCTGGGATTTGCTTCAAATATCCAGTACAGGATAAAATGTGGAATCAACTCAGATTCCCATCAGTGGATGAATGGATAAAGTAAATATATTATATATACACAGTGGAATATTATTCAGATATTGAAAACGAATGAAATCTTGTAACTTTCAGCAATGTGTTTGGAGCTAGAGGTCATAATGTTAAGTGAAACAATTCATGCACAGAAAGACAAATGCCATATTTCCAATTGTTTGTGAAAGCCAATAAGTTGATCTCATGAAGAATAGAATCAAACAGTGATCAATAAATATGGGAAGACCAGAAAAGAGGAGGGATGAAAAAAAAATTCAACAAATGGCACCAAAATACAATTAAGTGGAGAAGTCACTTCTAATCATTCCTTAGCAAAGTTCAATAAGTATTTATGAAAAGTCTATGATACATTTTCCACTGATTAGAGGAGTAAACCTAGAACATGAAACATGATTAAAGTTAGGAGAAATGGAAATGCTTATTAAAATGATTTGATTATTATACCTTATGTACGTGTATCAAATCACCACAATGTGTTCCATAAAGATATATCAATATTATGTCTCAATAAAAAATGAATATAATGCCTAGTCCAAGATAAAAAAAATAGTCCACTTATAAAAAAGAAAGTAAGGGATAATAATAAAAAAGAAATATAATATCAATTATTCCTGAATCTGGGAGTCTCATCCATTGAACTATTTACTCTTTTTTTGTATGTTTAAACTTTTCCATAGTAGTAATAAATTTTCATTAATATATACTTTCAGTTGAACTATCATTGATAGAATTAAAAGGATTAGAATCATTCCTTACCTTAAAATATCTAAAAATATGCTTTAGTCACAGCTATAGAGTTTTATAATACTTCTCTGTGACTAGGAAATTTTATGAAGACTTTACTTTTCTTTCTAGTTTCTTGTGAATAACAATGTCTATAGTAGATATCAGTGAGGCAGTTTAGTTCATTCTGACAAAGACATGCACACACATATTCTGCAGTAAACTACCAGATGCTGGAAATTAAAGATTGCATAAATATACATTTTTGTTGGGTTTCATTTCTTTTTTGTTTGTTTTATTTTTAGTTGTAGTTGGACACAATATTTTTATTTATTTTTATATGGTGCTGAGGATTGAACCCAGTGCCTCACATGTGCAAGGTGGGTGCTCTACCAATGAGCTACAGCCCTAGCCTAGTGGTTTTATTTCTTTTGTTACTACTACTTGTAAATGTCAACAACACTCAATAATAAAATTTTATTCATTGTTGTCTTTACTTTATTCATATCAAAATTTATTTCAAGTTCCACTTTAAAAATTTCTGATTTCTCATGTCTGAACTTCTATGTTTTGCCTGATGATGTTATATGAAATATACACCCCCCACAGAAAACACAACTTTATATTGTTCCTCTAGTATTAATCTCATGTTCTTCCAGCTGATAAAATTGATTCAATATAAATTCAAATGATCATCTTGGTCCCTGGTATTTCTCATTAGCTTTGTTTAACTCCCTAAAACAGAAATCAGAACATGTAATGCATACTAATAATGATTTAATTTTACATAGTTTTTGTTTTTCTGCAGATTATAAACAAATGCAAATACCTCCAAAGCTTGGTAGCATATTTCGTTATAAATTTTATAGATAATAGCTTTACCATGTTGCATTTGTTTAATAAACCCAATACTCTTTTTTGAGATGATAATCTACAAGATATCAAGTTAGAAAATAATAAGTACAAAAATAACTTACTGAACTTTGATTTATAGATCATAACACTGTTTTTAAAAAGGAGTATTTGACTGTGAAAATACTCTTTTGTTTATTTGATTATTATAGCAAATAGATCTTTAATTATTGGTTGGTTATAAATATCCATTCACAGCACATAACTTAAATCATAGGTAAAAATTAATCACCTGCAAAGGTGTTTGATTCATCTGTGCCTCAAGTTAAAAAATGCAGTAAATATCACCTGTGTCTACATCAGCAAACTCCATTAACCTTTTCATTGCTTAGAGCCATTACTCATTACAAAACTGCTTCCTATAATTCATTCAAATAGTTCTTTATAATGAACTCTATTGAACTCCATCACTGCTTACTTCCTACTAGATAAAACTCTGCTAAAATACTAGTATAATAAGTGTTGCTTCCATCTATTTATCATTCCTATTTTTGCAAAATATCAAGCTTAATAAAGGACTCTTGTGATGATTTTATCTAAATATGTATAATTTAAGAAAATGAAAAATTATTATTTTACTTGATTTACTTTTCAACAGATAACTTATATGACATGATGAAATATATATCATGTTTATTTGCTTATTACTTGAATATTTGCCTTTACCACTTAAACGGAAATTCATTGAAAGCAGGGGATTTATTTGGTTTGTAAGCTATTCTGTCCCCTATATCACAAAATGATAGGTGCATAAGCAATGTTTTACACATAATTGTTGAATGGACAAATCAAATAATCCATACAAAGAGAACAGAATCTTCTAAGTCCCTTGTATAATCCTCTATGATAAAAAGAATGCTCCTTGAATTTTGTTATTTTTAATTAAAAATACTGAGATTATCTTTAGAAAACATACATGATATCTTCACTAAAAGGGAAAGAACACATTATGTTAAAAAGGGGAAAAAAACTTGACCCTTATCTGAATAAAGTAATAAAGCATTTGAGGAGTGAGAGGTTGTATCACTGCATATCTTCATGTAGATGTAGATAAAGAAATTGACTAGGTAGAATATTCTCAATTAGAAATAAACATTCTTATGGAGAGTCAATTCAGATATACTTGATTAACAATAATTATATTGAAGAATAATAGAAAAAAAGAACAGAGACATTATATATTAGTTCTTGTCTCTGTCATTCTATAACTTGGTCAAATGCTATACATTCTCTAAATTTAAATGTGTTATTAATTTAAAATATAACAGCTATTGAAAGCAATTAATAAGAAAATTATAAGAAAACACTTAGAAAAGATACTTGCTGCTACAATAAAATAATTAATGGTCTTGTATGATATAGATATGAGGTGTCCCTAAAAACCTCAATTCTGAGGTGAAGTGGTTAGATTATGAGAGCCAAGACCTAATCATCTATCCTAATTTGAATTGATTAGCTGAGAGATAATTGTAGGCTGGTGAGGAGACACTGGGGGCATACCCTAGAAGGATTTCACTTATCTTCTGGCCTTCCTCAGCTTCTTTCTATGCTTCTGGGCCACAATGAGTTGAATAGCTTTTCTCTGCTGCACCCTTTAGTCATTATGTTCTGTCTCATCTCAGGCCCTGTGTAATGCAAGAGTTTGACTATGTATCCAACCTCTGAACCCATGAACCGAATAAATTTTCCCTCCTCCATATTGTTAGATATTTTCATGACAGCAATGGAAATCTAACTAACATAGGTCTCTTTTTATCACTGGATACAATTAACCTGCATCCCAACTTCTGTTTTCTTTTGGTATGAGCACATAACTAAATTCTAGCTAAGTGAAGAACTCTGTCCCCAAGATCTGGTTCATAATTCCTCCCATGCACTCTGATTTCATCTTTCTGCAGTGAAAATGAAGTCCTAGGCAAACATAAAAACCCATATTTTGAAGATGAAAGCTCATATCTCATCCTGCATCCATGAATGGCCACATTGGGTAGTCCTGCAGATTGGTTTGTCCATACAGCAGTGTAGTGTCTCCCATGTGTAATACTGTTTTGGTTCTTTTTTCCTATGGGATTGCTTTTTCAGCAGAGAACAAGTGCTCTAAACATAAAACACAAAACCATGTTGAATATAACAAAGACAGGTAATATTTCATATTGTTACATATATGTGGATAGAGATTACACCATGAAAACCTTTGGAAATGGTAATATTAATTTCCAGAAACCTTTAAAATTTCTCATATTATCAAATATGAGAAGCATTATTTCACCCATGAAAATGAAAATTGACGTTGATAGGTGGGCTATGGGATTAACTAGAATTAGGGAATAAGACCCATTTGTTAAGTGATGTATTCTTGAACAGCTTTAGATTCTGTGTCATTTGAGTTCCTGAGCGGACAAACTTTCACTTAACTTAAAACAATATTAGAATATATTTAAAATGAATGATAAAACCAGTTTATCATTTTAATATAAATTACATACCACTATATACCCCACCCAACTATACAGATAATTTGTAAAGTTTTCTGTTAATTCTTAGTTACTTTCCAGATTTGTTAAAACTAAGAGACAAACTCTGACTGCAGTATATATTGGACTCCATCTTTTTCATGTATCCAATTCAACTTCTTCAATTATTCATGTGAATTTTTTCTTCCACTTATATTTATAGATTGTTAGAAACAAACAATTTAGTTTTAGTCCAGAAAATATCAATAGAAACCAAGTTGAAAGGGATTTAAAAAAAAATAAGAGTGAGCTGTTTTAAGTTTTACATAGAAACTATGTGACAGAGGAAATTGCAATCAAGTATCATGGCCACATTTACTGAGTAAGTGAACTTCCATTTTATGAAAATAATCTCAGGCCTTTATGCCTAAGGAAATGTAAACACTGTAAGCAATCTTTTTTATACTAAAATGGTCCATTCATTCAGGTAAAGTCACACTCAATTTTTTTGCAAGACTCTCAGATGGTGTTCTGCCCTTTAAATAGCTGCAGAGGCTCAAAATCATAGTCTGATAACAAATTTGTCAATAAACATTAACTAAAATGAATACATTTAGAGGAAAATCAAATTGCAGATATTCAATTCTATTACAATCAACATTGTTGAGTTGTTTTAATTCTTTGAAAGACAGTCCCAACTTTTCCACATTAACAACTCACCATCTGTATCCAAGTTTGATATTAATCACCAGTAAAACAAATATTAAAGTTTGTTTTTCAAACCTGAAAATTGCAACTTGAAATCAAGTTCAAGGTGATCATTGTCTTGAAATTTAAGACAATCTTTAAGTAAACTGTTGACCTATTTTCTCCTTTAATTTTTAATCCTTTTGGATTTTGAACTGTTGCCAATAATCTTATTATATGTTTTTTTGTTTTATTGTTATGCATATATCCACATTATTTATGTGTGTATATAGTAACACTTTTCTAAGAACATCAAGAAAAAATATGCTTCTTTCTTTAATAGGACTTATAGATTTTCTTCTTATTTCCATAAATAATCTTTGATGTCTTCATGATGACTAAATGGTAAAACAAATGATTTTTTTATATATAGATTGAGAGGAGGATGCATTTTACCAAAGTCCAAAAAATATACATTGTATCATGCAGCCACTGAGAAAGATTAGGCTCATGACTTTAAAAATCAAGTTCAAATAATGGTTTTAGTGAGTAGACTGCTGTTTCTGCAATAGTAGACACCATAGTCAGCTAGAGCTATTGTTGTCTACAGTAACAGTAATACTCATCTGAATCCTAAGCAAGAGCAGAGCAGGTCTTCAGTTGTAAAAATGAAATAAATCTAGATAAGGAAAACATGAAAGGAAATGCTGAAGTTCTTGCAGATAATTGGGATAGAAAAGTTTCACTTTAAAAATCAGTAGGAAAGAAAGCAGAGTGTGAAATATGTGAAGGAGAGCTCATGATATTATCACTTCCTAGTCTCTCTCTCTCTCTCTCTCTCTCTCTCTCTCTCTCTCTCTCTCTCTCTCCTTTTTTTTCTATTTTCTGAAATGTGCAAGGTGTCTGTAATCATGATGTGGAAAAAAGTCTCAGGCAGAAGACTGTTCATGCACATTCTCTGAACTTTGTTATTTGACCAGAAGAATTGATTGCAATTGAAGATTCATATCAATTATTCAGTGTCCTTACTCCTTCCTTCATCATACAAGAGAATAGAGCCAAATACCTGGCACACAGGAGCTAGCATTATCCACCCATTGATGAGCTTGATAAGAATGATTCCATGCTGTGTGGCAGCTTCCCTCTCCCTCTCAGCCTCCCAATTTGAGACCTGAAGTTGAGTGTTAATCCTGCAGCATGTGAATGAAGAGTGGAGGAGCCTTACTCTAATTAATATTGGGATTAATTTCTAATATTCACACTAGATACAAAAAGCTCTGTGAACTGATTGAGATTTGCAAATCTCAACTTTTTTGAAAAACTAAAGATTTTATTCAAAAAAATATTCTTCTAAGGGGCTGGAGATGTGGCTCAAAAGGTAGCGTGCTCGCCTGGCATGCGTGCGGTCTGGGTTCGATCCTCAGCACCACATACAAATAAAGATGTTGTATCTGCCGAAAAATAAAGAATAAATAATAAAATTTTCTCTCTCTCTCTCTCTCTCTCTCTCTCTCTCTCTCTCTCTATCTATCTATCTAAAAAAAATTCTTCTAATATTATTATGTAAACCATGATTTATCCTATAACAATTTAAATTTTGTGTGAAGAAAAAGATGCTTTGAACAGAATATTTTGTCTGCCACTCAATTTGTCCTGTCTTTGTTACAGAAGGAAAGGGAGCATACAAATGACAAAATAAAAACAGTTTTGTGGGTTTTCTATAATAAATTTTTGTTTCTACAGTGCTGCTTTTGTAGTTTTCTAGAAACATGCTAATTTGAGCAATGTTAATTAAAGATAGAAAACAGAATTATTCAAACAATACTGAAATATCTTGCTATCTCTAGGAGTCTAGAGTCTTGCAGATAATGTAATAGTACTTAGAAGAAGAAGAAAAAAATAGAGACTGCAGAGAGAAAGCTAACCAAGTTTGGGAATTGAGAACATGCAAATGACAGATCATATGGAGGATGCAGAGGCGTCTTGTGAAGGAAAACTGGGACAGGTAATGTAGAAATATTGATAGGAAATATATGGTCACATAGCAAACATTCACATAAATCAATATAAAATACCTGAGTATTTCTCAGAAAAGCTATTAGAATTATGTCAGACATATGGAGAAGCAGCAATTCCTGCATGTTGCTGAGTTTCACATTAAAATGCAAGCTGGAAAACACATATGAAAGTGATTAACCTCAAGTCAATCAAAGGGCTATGAATAATGGTGATTATATTCATTTATCAATAACAAATGCCCAAGACCTGTGTATTGGAAAATATTTGCCATGTGGGGTTGAGAAAATTTAGTTTCAATTATATTGTTACATTAGCATCTTCATTACTTCTCTCAATCTTGCTATGCTTCATTTTCTTATGGCACAAAGTAAACTGATGAAGAAAAAAGCAGTATTTAATATTCATTAAAATCTTTATGTTATTTAATGGTTTATAATTTAGAATAATAAAATTGAAACCTGGTTTAATAAAGAAATTACATGTTTCGTCTGTAGTCTATTGATCAAATTCTAATGAATGATGGCTTCTCTAAATTAAAAGTTGTAGTGGGGGTAAAAGTAGTCACACTGAATTACACTAGAGAAATAAAACAAATTTTATTTCTATGTATCTTAGTGAAACCTGAAGTATATTTTCATTCGTCAAATGGTTTACTGATAAAATTGGACTAAACATTCCCATTATCTAAAATCAAAAATAAAATGAAATGAACTAGAGAATAATTAAGCAGGTAAAACAAAGGTCATATGTGTAGCAGCTTGCAAACTTTACATGAAAGAGAAAGAAAGATTCAATTTTGTATAAAATGAGCAAATTATCTTTAATGCACACTCCCAGACTGAGCAGAGCTTCTCAGACAAGTCTAAATTTGTAAATATAAGAGATTATATTATTCAATTTATAAATGTTATTGGCAAGTGCAGCTTGATTAACAAAACTCAATCGTTCATTAATAATACATTTTATTCTCTTGATCCTCAAATAGAATAAACATAATGACTTACATTAGCCTAAGTGAAATATAGGAAAGACTGTGTATTTTTCATTGGAAATACCCCTTTCACCTAAAACATATTATGAATTTCAAAAAGCATTTTTAAGAAATTGTGGAATTTCTGTAGAACAAATGTGATAGTATGCTTGAAAAACCCAGTAATACTATACTGAATAAAACTGAAGAATATTATGCTAAGCAAAACTAATTGGTCACAAAAATATAAATACTAAATAATTCCATATACATGAGTTACCCAGAGCAGTCAGAATCATAGGGAATAAAAGGGAATGGTAGTTGCCAAGGACTTCAGACAGAGAAAATATGATGTTTTTGTTTAATGGTATAGAGTTTCAGTTTTTCAAGAAGAAAAGTTTTAGAAATTAATTATAATGATTGTCTGATATTGTAAAATACTTAATAGTACTAAATATATATTTAAGTAATTAAAATGATTATTTTATTTTAAACACATTTTACCACAATTAGAATTTTTAAAAAAATTAAATAATAATTTTTAAAATATCAAATTCTCCAGGAGCAAAACCATGCGAAAATAATAGGAAAGCCTTGCTTTGAGGCTTCATTCTTTAATGCAACCTATTTATTTTGCTTCTTGGTCCAGTAATATTTAAATAATTTTTAACGCTATACATTAAAATTTCAACATTTATTAGCTACAGATTTCAAGAACATGTGTGTTCAGAAAGACATTACTTTTAATAAAACACAAAGTCATCATGCAGAGGCAGATCTTCTGACATGTGTGTTGGTAAGGGAAACTCTGAAATTTCCAGTGACCCCTCACCAAAATTGATTTTGACTGAGAGGGTCTGTCCTCAATACTACACATGCCCAATTACGTTGATATTTTCCATGCTGACTTTAGTAGGGTTGGTCTTGAGAACAACTTTGTGCAGACAGGTGACAAGCTAGTCAGTGATACCACATCTGTCTTGCACAGGCAGGAGAGTTAATGTAAGTGGGGAGGATGACTGGCAATGTGTCACAGTCTGCCATTTTTTACTGAGTTGGAATATCAACCCACAGGAATATTCTTCAGTTAAATTAAGAAATACACTTTTATCATTTCCTCTAAATGCTAGTCTGCTTGGCTCTTACTATTGTACTTTTGCCAGTGAATGACAACAGAAGAGAAATATTTGTCTTTCTTTTTAAGACCACTTGGCTACAGCTGTTTTAACATGTAATAATTCAAACTAAGACTTTTAAGAATTTGGACATCTGGAGTCACATGTGATATCTCTGGGTATGTAAATGTTGTTAATGATTCTTTCATTTTTTTTTAAACCTGCACTAATTCTATGAGCCAAGTATAATATTGTGACCCAAATCTTCAGATCTTTGTTTTACTTAATTTGCTGATTTTAAAATAAAGCCAATTAAACAAAACAAAACAGGGGCTTGAGATGTAGCTTAGTTATAGAGTGCTTGTCTAGCATGTGAACTGCCCTGGGTTTGATTCTTAGCATCACAATAAATAAATAAATACCATGCTTATTCTCATAATTTCTGTAGTTTATCCATTATTTTGTCTAATGTTTCTCCCTTCTTGACCAAAGTTGGCAAATACTGCAGAATCTTTTCCCACTAATGCCAAAGCGCGGAATTCTTTTAAGATGCCTGAAAATGTTTCCTTAAAAAAATTAAACATCTTTCAAATTCTTTTTAAAAATTCTTTAACATTTGCAGTACACAAAAAACATGGAAAATTAGTTATTTTGTAGCATCTAATACAAATAAGTATGAAATAAATCTAAATTTTGAAAAGCTGACTTGAAAATATGTGTGAAAAGATTGTCCTCTAATAGTGAATCTTTTATACAAACCCATAATGGAGCTGAGAATAGCTAAGTAGCCACCTCAAGAGCAGAGGACTCCCAGACCAGCAGGACTTGACATTAGCCTGATTACAACTATTAACACCTCTAAAAAAAGAACATGAGGGTGAATCAAATCCAGAAATATGAAATAGAGAGGATCACAGTATTAAGTATTATACAAGTTCAATTTATATCTTTCCGCCAGAGCAGATGCTTATAGACTCGTCTGACATTTTATCAACAGCTCAAATTGTAAGGCCATACTTTTACCTAGTGTGAAGATAAACACATTAAGTGACAATTTGGCTGTCTGGTTTTTCTATGTGCTGTGGCTGATGTCTAGGAGGGAATTTAGTGAGGTGCTATACCTGGCATGTTATGAAGTCTCCTGTTAATGTATGAGCTGCTTTAACACACATTTAGTACTTATTTGGTTTTGCCAAGGCCCAGCAGTCCTCCTGCTCACTTGTCACCATGTGAAATCCTGTGGTGATGATATACCTATCCCTAGGCCTCAGTTAGCAGCCACAGGTTCCTCTGCTGTCTACTTCCCTCACCTTTGGGATCCCTGTTACTTTCCCTTCAAGCATCAACTGCTCCCACCACCCAATCATAAAGCACAAAGAGTCAGCTGGATTCCTTTCATAGCACAAGCACTGAGAATGGTTGAGATTTGCTAGGTCCTTCCTTTCCTGCTGCCCCAGGTTATTATCTATTGCCTTGCAATCACTAGGGAGATGACCCATGCATAGAAGTGCAGTAGTGAAGTTGCTGGAACACCTGTGAGGTTTTCTGTCCCTTTACCTCACATAAAAACCAAGCTAAATGACTCTTTTCCATCTGCATTCAACTACTATTTTTCATACAGAAATGATATTTGGTTTCCTGGTCTCCCCTACAACTGAATTCCCCCCAAATCCCTCAGTCTAGGTGACATGGTTGTTCTGCTATGTTTAAAATATAAGAGAATAAAAACACTTAACATAATAAAAATTCTATGATGCAGACGATTGAGCTTGGGTCTTGAAATACATAGTGGGAGCTCATGGAATGTGCAATAATTTCCCTTTTGAAAAAAACATCTCAAATTCTAATTCCTGGCAAAAAAAAAAAAAAAAAAAAAAAAAAAAA
>NW_025999961.1:15619464-15635172 GCF_001458135.2 Marmota marmota marmota
ATATATATAGAGAGAGAGAGAGAGAGAGAGAGAGAGGGAGAGAGAGAGAGAGAATTTTGCTACTTATCTCCAAATTATCAAGTTGTATGCATTAAATATGTACAACATTTTCATGTCAATAATACTTCAATGAAGTGGTTTAAAGACAGACAAACAGTGCAGAATGAGAAAACACTACACATCTAAAAATTCTTCTTTCTTATTATTAACCATTTGGAATATTTTATTGCTATGTACTTGCTATATAAACTTGTGTTTTAAAACTCTGAAATAGATGACATTATTTATGCTTTCCATATTTCAAATTATCTATGGAAAATTGTCCAAATATTATTGTGGTTGATTGTCATTAGCATGATCCTCAGTTTAGAGCTAAGACTGTGGCTGAAGATTGGAAAGCACCAAGAACATATTGAGTATTTAATGCAGTGAGTCCTGCCAAAGAGTCTGGGCTTTTACCTATTGTTTTATATGTAGGATTTATATTGAGATTGATACAATAAGTACTCATAAAATCTTTCCTGAGGACCAACACTTTGCTAGAAATGTGTGCTACAGTACTTCTAATTGAATACAACAGTCCTTCAAGGAGCTGATAGTCTAAGGAGCAGTGATGAGACATAAATAAACACATTTGCAGATAGCCTGAAATATCTTTCAAAGAGCTACATTTGTATCACAAAATGTTCTCTCTTCTCTCTCCCTCCCTCCCTATTTCTTCTTCTCCCTTCCCCCCTCTAATTCTTCCTTCTTCTATTTCTGATATGCTTTCACATATTTGCCCTATGGTAAATTATTAATACTTCCCCTCTTCCCTCAGCAATGGAAGGACATTCAGAATGTGCTGACATAAGTGTATTCACATAATTATAGGGATAAAATATTGTACTTTCATGTGTGAACAATTGAAACCATGAGCACCACCTGGACCCAAATTGTCTAAAAAATGACCATTCACTATGCTTTAGTCTTAGGGTCTGTAAACAAGTCAAGATGGCACCTGGCATTTTGCCAGAGGGAGTGGTTTATGAAGTAACACCAGCGAGCCATTAAGTGTGGAGATTCCTTATTCGTTGACTGCTGAATCTAGTTTATGTTAATTAAGATAAGCTATATGTAAAATATATATACCCCTCCTGTCCTACAATAAACGGCTCCCATTCCTGCTGTATCAATGTACACAAGTTGCTCGTCACACACACACACACACACACACACCCGTTATTTTGCTGTAGCCGGACTGCGGCACTTTAGTTTGGTCTTTTTCTCTTTATTGACGCTCAACCTGGGGATCAAGCTGTCAATACACTGGAGTGAACAAAACTTTGCATTAGGTCAGTCTGGTGTGTTTTGTTGTTGTTTTTGTTTAGTTTGTTTGTGGTACTGGGGATTATACCTGGATTATACCCAGGAGTGCTTTCAACTGAACCTACATCCCCAGCCATCCTCATCCCCAGACTCCACTTTTTTTAATAGTCTTGAGACAGGTCCCTCTAAATAACTGAGGGTGATCTCATATTTGAGATCCTTTTGACTCAGCTTCCTGAGTCATTGGGATTACAGGCCTGCAGCATCACATCTGCCAGTCTGGTGGTTTTTAAAGGTATAACTTTGTGGAATTCAGATCCTGACTCTCTTCATTCCCTTTTGTGCCGTTGGAAAGTTTTCTAATCTCTCTATACCATAGTTTCTGACTCTGATAAGAATGGTAACAATACTCTCTGATTGGATTATAAAGATTAGCAGAATTAATTTATAATCAGAATGCACAGTGCCTCAATCACAGTAAGTCTGCTATTATCTATTTGTTTTTACAAATGTCAACTTTTAATAAGAAGACGATGGTTAAAACATATTGCATAGCCAATAAATACATTGGTGGAACACTATTATTGCACATTTTCAAATAAAACAATTGAACATGTATTCAGATTCAAATAAAGTCTTACTTTAACAATAATAAGCAAAACTTTAATTTTGAATTTGGAACTGATAAGTGACATATTTTTTTTAAATGTCATTACCTTAGTCAACATTGATACCTCAGTACAATTTTTCCTGCAAGAAAGATTACAAGACATCTTTATTTGAGCTATTAAAATTTGAATCATAAATTTTAAAAAAATGTAGATGATTGCTGCAAAATTAGCCATCAAGCCAGATGAAAATTTAATTACTGTATCCATGTGTACATTTTCACAGAGTTCTCAATTAATGTAGAAGAAATAAAAAATAAATGAATACAGAAAGGAGTTGAGTTGTAAGATATTTTATGAGCCCATCCTTTTCAAGAGGATAACAGTTATAGTCCTGTCTTTCATAAATAATAAAAAATCCTGCATCTACCTCCTCTGATGTTATCTTTATTGGAACAAAGAATAATAAAATATTTTCAAAATTCCTGAAGAATTATACAAAAATATTACAGCATAATTTTTATCCTATATAATTTCTAATTATTGATGAAAGTCATCATAGACCAAAATGTTAAGACTTCAAAATTAAGGAAGAATTGATTTTGGTTTAGTAAAATAAATTGTGATATGGCTTCTGCTATGTTCCAGAATTGTTTTCTCACATGGAACAGAAATTTGATTCACCTTGACCTCTTGTAATAAGAGCAAATTATGCCAGACACACAACTGTTCCATCTGCTTCCACATTTAATTTTAATCACATCTCAATTTAATTTTTTGTAGGTCTTGGCAATTACTGAATTGCAAGGCAAAGAAAGATCAGAAATAAATGAGATGTTGCTTTGCTCTTGACAATTAAATTATGATTCAAGGTAACATTCAGGTGACATTACAAGTTGTCAAAACAGCAGTGTGCAACATTTCAGTATAGAAAAACAAATGTGTGAATGTTGTTTATTTCGCTATCCAATATAAGTGACAAGGTTGAAATGAGAATTCTAGTTTGTCTTTGGAAATACATCACCATTTAAGGAATTTTATGATTAGGTACAGTGTTATTGGAGAAGCCTCCCATACTGTGGGTAATTATCACAATCCTGCATGCTAATTGCTTTTTGATCTGCAGGATGTGAGGCTGGTTGAGCATTGCTGGGCTTCACCTACCCTGCTATTTAATTAAAGTAGCCATTATCAAAGGACAGCATCATCTGTGACTATTGAGTCGATACAAAATCATTATCCCATGATTTAAAGTTCAGGTACATTCTACTTAATAGACATTTTCTCAAAAAAACTGTATAGTTTGGGCCTGTTCCTAGAAACCACCACATTCTACAATCTATTAACAATTAGCCACTTGAACACATGGGAAAGCTATAAACAAGGGTTAGCTCTGGTCAACTTTCTGTTTGATGCTAATGTACATGCAGCTGTACATCAAATACAACTTGGGTTTCAATGTACAGTGAGATACTTTCCTATCATACACTGGATGTTTCAGCCATTTGTGCTAGAATATTAAGAAATCATAAATACAATTATTTAAGTGTATATGTGTGTTGCTATACATATCTTTTAAAAATCATTTATCTGAAATTGTGCTTTGTGCTCTGTGCCATATGTAAGTCACTTTAACATAGCAACCTTACAAATATGGGATTTAATTAAGCAGATATTGAAACCAAAGGAAAGCAAATTTGTTTAGGTCACCTACTAAGAAACAAGGATAAGGTTCAATTTGAAATCATTGTAATTTCATTCAGTACTTATACTTAATTCAAATTTTAAAATAAATAAATGAATAAATGTATATTTATGTTAAGATATGCAATGAAAAAAGGATTACACAGAAAAGTGAATTATCAATTCACCACTCCCAATGTATCAATGTAATGATATATATTTTCAATTTGCCTTTTGCATGCCATAATTCACATTCAAATGATCTGCTTTGAGACTTAATTAATAAAAATAACATTATGTTGTTATTGAAATAGCAGGGATAATTAAAATCTACTATATAATAATATGAATATACAACCACTGTAACTCCACATCAGAAAATTGCAAAAGTGGAATCCTAATTAGAATGCATGTAAATATAATATGTCAAAATCATTCTGTTGTCATGTATATATAAAAAGAACTAATTTTTTAAACAAGATTGTATGGAAGGATATTCTGCTAAATTTGTTGTGCTTGGAATAACTCAGACACCATAAATATTTAATATTCCAACCCAAATAAACATCACTAGTAACTACCATTCATTAGAACTAACAAACCTCTTAAATGGCAAACATTTCATAACAGATGTTGCCTTATTATAATTCTACACAGCATAATATATACACATACTTACATGTGTATTTTGTAGATTTGCATATACATGCTACAATACAAATGGAATCACTATATTTTAATTGCTCTTTGATAACCTTTTTATCTAATATATTTTAAAGTTTTCCAATGTTGTACGATATGTAAATCAATGTCACTATTTTTGAAACCTACATTAAGTTCTGAGGAGTGAACAGACATATTATTTAGCAATTTTCTTTCAGACAAATATACTAGTTTTATCTTTCTATAACTATATGATCTCACCCTCCTTTTAATAAGGTTTCATATCCTCATATCTAGTATACTGTGATTGTTGCCAAATTAATTCAATACCTCACATTTTTTATTCTAAGAATTAATAAGTAGAAGTGAAATAGGCATTAAAGCAGTAGTGTCTAATGGTAAAATCCAGACAACATAATTATTCGTGAAAGTGGCATTTGAATGAGGATGTTGGGGACAATTCTCCCTCAATATTCTACATTCCTGAGACCCAGTTTCTTAATGCATAGGAATTTAGAGGCAATTTTTAATGTAGGAGTGTTGAAATATTTCTTGATAATGAAGCATAGAAATAACTGTTTAGAGCTGTTCTGGGGTAATGAAGCAAATACATTCCTATCCCTTCTCTAGAGAAAATTTGATTATAATACAGAGTAAACATTATTTTCCCCATCTCTATCTTTCTGTCTCTATTCTGTTTCTATCTCTTGGTCTCCTCCTTTCTCTTTGTCTTTCTTGAAAGAAAGGAATGTGGATGGGTCACCAATAACCCTAGATAAGGGTGAAGCTTCTCCATTGGGAATTCCTCTCCTTCACTGTATCCCTCTGAATGTGCAGATATCATCTGAAACTGACCTTAACACTCTGTGGACATTGGGACCCAGGAAATTGAAAAATTTTCTCTGATGTTTGCCTTTTTTTTCTAAGAGCAATAAATAACACTTGTTCCTATCTCAGTATGTTTGTACACACACACACACACACACACACACACACATACACACACTGAAATAGACTACTCCATGGGCTTATGAGTAGGATGAAATTCTAAACTCTTCACTGTTTCCAAATTAACAGAGTGTAGATTGGGTTATCTTGCAATAACAACCCAACAGCAACATTAAAATATTGGCAGCTTATGATAAAATGGGATATTCCATGTATAAGAAGTAAACATTTGTTTTTACAAACTAATACAATGTGTATTATTTGTGTTATAACAACATAGCATAGTACCTATATAGAGGAAAACAGACAAATGTATTTTTCACTCAGCAACATGGGTTTTCTTGTGATGTTGTCAAAATCAAATAACTAGCTATGTTTCAGTTTTTGAATATTTATAACAAGAAAAGTTAATTAAGTATCCAACAATAACCCTATAGCCAGAAATGTTTTAAATTATTATGAAAATATTTTGATGTGATTAAATATTTCTTTAACATTAATTCTGTACTGCTTTACTTAAAGCATTGGGTATCTGTTTCATGCTGCTTCATGCTTCAGAAACTTTAGTTAGACTCTGAGCAGCTTAGTGAGACCCTGTGTCAAAATAAAAACTAAAAAGAATCTGGAGATATGTCTCAGTGGTTAGTTAAGTACCCCTTCAATACCCGGTTCTGGTATCAAAAAGAAAAAAAAAAGATAGAGAAAAGAAGCAAAGGGTAAACTGTAAAGCTAAAAGTTTATTATATACAGTGCCTGTTCAGCAAGAGTTTCTTTAATAATCTTCCAGATTTGCTTCATTGCTTCATTAATACAAAACAGTAGCAGCAGAGTTAGGCCTTCTCTTTCGTCCATAATTTACTCTTTCCAGATCCTCAAGCACAATACCTACACAATGAGCGTCCAAACTCCTGTCTTCAGTTTCTTACCAAGCTAGAAGCTTCTATATTTTCCACTTCACCTTCCTTGAGTTCACCCTGTTTCTTTGACCTCTGTGTCAAAGGAATGTAATAGTGTAGGCCCACATACATCTGTCTGTCTTAAGAAATCACTCTTAATTGTGAACAATTGGCATAATACTATAGGCATCCTTCAATGCTTCATTACGTCAGTGAACTGAAGCTTATAATAGTATTGGAGTTTTGTTTTTTCGTATAAAATATATATTTATAAGAAAAGTTATGTGAGTAAAATACATATCAAAATGTATCAACACATTATATGCTATAACAACAAATGGGAAATTTAAAATGGTTCCTTTATGTTTGATGTTTAAAGCTTATTGAAATTTGGTTCTTTCTGTAAGGAAAATTAGGGGAATTGAGCCACTAAACCTACGAAAATTCCTTAACATTGGCATGTATAACTATTCAGGAGTGAGATTTTTAGAGGTAATTGATGAATTATTATCATCATTTTCATGGTCATAATAATTTGTTTATTCTGCGTAGTATCATCTAAAATTATAGCTCTTATGAAACTTAAGATACCTTAAAGGTCTAA
The DNA here is from genome assembly GCF_001458135.2 of Marmota marmota marmota. Taxonomy (NCBI): domain Eukaryota; kingdom Metazoa; phylum Chordata; class Mammalia; order Rodentia; family Sciuridae; genus Marmota; species Marmota marmota. The sequence continues at coordinate 15,626,175 of NW_025999961.1, forward strand.
TATACAATTGAATCAATCCAGCATCATCTTAATGGCTTGTCTCTCAACCATTACTTCTGGCAAAATGCCAGGGGCCATTCCAACAGGCTGTGGCTCTCAACAACCTTTTATCATGGACTTTGCCTCCCAAACTGAAGGACCACAATCAGTGGCTTCCCAGGGGATATTTTTTGGACTGTTGATTGCAAGGAGTAAAGGCAAAGGTTCTTACATCTAGAGTTCAAAGGATCATGGGTCTAGGTTGGATATCCTTGGCATCTAGTCAGAGAACTGCTACAGAGGTAGGTTCTAGGTCCATAGTTGCTATGAGCATATTGCTGCCCAGAGTTTATGGAAACCAATATCAGATGGGAAATATATAGAGGCAAGATCACTCCCTCCCTCAGTAGTTCCAAAAGACTGGATCTCCATCCCAGTGTGTCCAGGAGAAGCATCTTCATACCATTTGTCTTGGGTGGCAGATCTTCAAACCAAAGAAGGAATATGTTTGTTTTTTTTTAATTTATTTTTAGTTATACATCTCATTTATTAATTTGCTATTGAGTTTCTCAAAGTATCTTCCTTTTTGCCATTATACATGAGCTCTCTTATTTTTGTTGCATATAATTGTTAATACACCTTTATACCACAATTTATCATATCTCTGTATATAAGTTAGGTTGACACCAAATTCACATCTTCATACATGCATTTTGTATAATGATGACCATCTCCTTCCACCATTCTAGCTATGCCCCTTCTCCCTCCCTTCCCCTTCCACCTATATTCCCTCTCTAGGAATATGTTTTTAATAACAAGAGCTATAAAAATTTGGGCTGGGATTGTGATTTAATGGTAGAGCACTTACCTAGCATGTGTGAGGCACTGGGTTTGATCTTCAGCACTACATGAAAATAAAGAAATAAAATAAAGTCATTGTGTTCATCTACAACTAAAGAAAAAAATACTAAAAAACTATAAAAATTCATTTTTTGCATTATTTTTTATTTTTTCTTGTTAGGTATACTTGAGAGTAGAGTGTATTTTGGCATATTATACATACATGGACTATAACTTACTAAGATCCCATTCTTATAGTTGTACATGATGTGGAGTTTCACTGGTGGTATATTTATATATGAACAAGGGAAAGTTATGTTGGATCCATTCTCCTGTCTTTCTTATTACCATCACCCCTACCATTCCTTTATTCTCTTTTATCTAATCCACTGAAATTCTATTCTTCCCTCTCCCCTTGGTGTTGGTTAGCATATTCTTATCAGAGAGAATATTTGACCTTTTATTCTTTGGAATTTACTTATTCCACATAGCATGATAGTCTTCAGTAACATCCATTTATTGGCAAGTGCCATAATTTCATTCTTCTTTATACTAGTATTCCATTTTGTATATATTCCACATTTTCTTTATCTATTCATCTGTTTAAGGTCACCTAGGTTGGTTCCATAGCTTAGCTATAGAGAATTGAGCTGCTGTAAACATTGATGTGGATCCATCATTGTAGTATTTTGATTTTAAGTCCACTGAGAATATTCTGAGGAGTGTGGTAATTGGGTCATATAGTGGTTACATTTTAAGTTTTCTGAGGAATTGTTATATTGCTTTCCATAGTGGTTGCAACAATTTTCACTCCCACAAGCAATATATGAGTGTACCTTTTCCCCCACATCCTCACCAACATGTATTATTACTTTAGTCTTGATAATTGCCATTCTAACTAGAGTGAGATGGGATCTTATTGTAGTTTCAATTTGTATTTGTTTAATTGCTCTATATGGTGAACATTTTTCATATATTTCTTGACTGTTCATATTTTATTTTCTTTTGAGTATTGACTATTCAGTTTTTTGCCCTTTATTTGATTGGGTAATTTGTTTTGTGTGTGTGTGTGTGTGTTAAGATTTTTATTTTTATTTTATTTTATTTTTGTGTTCTTTATATATCCTAGAGATAAATGCTCTATTTGAAGTTCAGGTGGCAAAGATTTCCTTCATTTCTGTAGGCGCTCTGTTCATGTTCTTCATCATTACCTTGGCTGTAAAGAAGCTTTTATTTTGATACCACCCCATTTATGGATTTTTTTATTTTATTTTGATTCTTGTTGAGGTAGTTGTTTCCTCAGCCAACATGATGGAAATTTGGGCTTACAATTTCTTCTAGATGGTGCAAGAGCTCTGCTCAAATTCTTAGCTCCTTGATCCACTCTAAGTTGAGTTTTGTCCAGCTGAGAAAAAGGGGTTAAATTTAGTTCTACTACATAAAGATTTCCAGTTTTCCTAGCACCGTTTATTAAAGGGGCTATCTTTTCTCCCATGAAAGTTTATAGTGCCTTATTCCAGTATGAAGTAACTGCATTTATGTGGTCTTGTTTCTGTGTACTGTATTCTGTTCCATTGATCTGCATGTCTGTTTTGATACCAATATGATGCTCTTTTTACTTCTATAGCTCTGTAGTATCAGTATAGTCTGTTACTGTGATGGCTCCTGCTTCACTTTTCTTACTAAGGATTTGTCTATTCTGGGCCTCTTATTTTTCAAATGAATTTCCTGATTGCTTTTTTGTATTTAAATGAAGAATGGTACTGGGATTTTAATAAGAATTATATTAAATACATATAGTGTTTTTGTTAGTATGGCCATTTTGAAAATATTGTCTGCCTATTCAAGAACATGAAAGATCTTTCTTACTTCTAAATTCTTCTTCAATTTCTTTCTTTAGTGTTTTGTAGTTCATATTGCAGAAGTATTTCATTTCTTTTGCTAGACTGATTCCCAAGTATTTTATTATTTTTTGAGACTATTGTGAATGAGATAGTTTTCCTGATTTCTCTTTCAGCAGATTCATCATTGATGTATAGGAATGCAATTGATTTATGGGTGTTAATTTTATATCCTGCTACTTTGCTCAATATGTTTATGAGTCCTAGAAGTTTTCTGGTAGAGATTTATGGGTCTTCTAAATATAGAGCTGTATCATTGCAAATAGGGATAGTTTGATCTCTTCTTTTCCTATTTATAGCCCATTAATTTCTTTTTTTTTTTTACCTAATTGCTATAGCACGGGTTTCAAGGACTATATTGAATAATAGTAAAAGAGTGCATCCCTGTCTTGTATCTCTTAAAAGGAATATTTTCATAATTTCTCTATTTCGAATAATGTTGGCCTTGGGTTTAACACATATAGTTTTTACAAGGTTGAAGTATCTTTCTATTATCCATAGTTTTTCTAGTTTTATTTTTTAAACATGAATAGATGCTGCATTTTGTCAAATGCTTTTTCTGCATATTTGCTATAATCATATGATTGTTGTCTTTGAGTCTATTCATGTGATGAATTATGACTATTGATTTCCATATTTTGAACCAACCCTGCATCCCTGGGATGAAACATACTTGATTATGGTGCACTATCTTTTTAATGCATTTTTGTATGCAATTTGACAGGATTTTATTTGGAATTTTTGCATCTATATTCTTCAGGGATATTGTCCTGAAGTTTTCCTTCCTTGATGTGTCTGTCTGGTTTGGGTATCCAGATGATACTAGATTCATAGAATGAGTTTAGAATGGTTCCTTCCTTTTCTATTTAATGGAATAATTTGAGGAAGGTTGGTGTTAATTCTTCTTTGAAACTCTGATAGAACATGGATGAGAAAACTTCTGGTCTGGGCTTTTCTTTTTTGGTAGGCTTTTGATGGTGTCTTCAATTTCATTGTTTGAAATTGGTGTGTTTAAAGTTTGAATGTCTTCCTAATAAAATTTGGGTAGGTAATATGTCTCTAGAAATATTTCAGTGTCTTTAAGACTTTCTATTTTATTGGAGTATAAATTTGAAAAATAGTTTCTGAATATTGTCTGCATTTCAGTAGTGTCAGTGGTGATATTTTCTTTTTCATCATGAATTTTAGTAATTTAAGTTTGTTCCCCTCTTTCTCTTGTTTAGATTGTCTAAGTGTTTATCCATTTTATTTACTTTTTCAAAGAAACAACTTTTTGTTTCTTGACTTTTTGAATTGTTCCTTTTGTTTGTTAGTTTCAATTTCATTGATTTTAGTTCTGATTTTAGTTATTTCCTGTCTTCTCCTGCTTTTCGTGTTGATTTGTTCTTCGTTTTCTAGGGCTTTGAGGTGTAATATTGAGCTATTTATTTGGTGTCGTTCTATTCTTTTAATGAATGAGCTCAATGCACATTATTTATTAGATTTCAAAAAATCAACACTAGAAAATAATTTTATATAACTGAACCATACCTTGAATCTCACCCCTGTACTATTTAGGTGATACTTACATAAATCTCTGCAGTTTAGATTTTAGGACTGGGGATTTAACTTAGTGGTCGAATTTTTTTTTAGCATTATCTGAGGCCATGAAGTTCCCAGTATTATAAACAAACAAACAACAACAACAACACAAAACACTTAAGAATTGATGCTGGAATGAGTGAAAACTTTGAGAGCTATTTTGTTTTGTTTTGAGACATGTTCTTACTATGTGTCCTCAACGTGGCCATCCTCAAACTCATGATCCTCCCATCTTAGCCAAGCCATAGGTTTATAGCTGTGCCCAATTTAGGGCCTCTAATCATGGAGTAAATATATTTTGTATGTGAGAAAGGCATGGATTTAGAGGAGTCAGAGGTAGAAGCAATGTTTGTTTCTTCCTGATAATCATATGTTAATATAGTGGCATGAAAATGAGAGGACTTTGAGAGGCCATTTGGTCTTAAGAGTGGAGCTCTGAAAAATTGGATTAGTATCCTTATGAAAGAAACTCCAGAGATTTCCCTCATTCTTCTGCCTTGTGAAAAAATAGCTAAACTACATCTGCCTGTGAACCATGAAGCAGGCTCTCACTAGTCCCTGCTATCACATGATAGCAATTTCTGTTGTTTTAAAGTTTCCACTCTTTTATTATAGAAGCCTGAATAGACTACAGCAAGGTTTATCTCCTCTTTTAATTGTGAAGGATGTACTTATATTTGGCTTACCTATTAATCTGATAAATTTAAGGGTATCTCAATTTTTGATGTTTGTAGGGGAGGGCAGTGCAGATTTGAATCTCTATGTGCAAGGCTTGACTTCCCACTGGGGTTGATGAGCCAAGAGAGCAGCAGCTCCAACATAGCCTACTGTGGACATCCTACTTTGGTCTGTGAGCACACTGAGTGCTTGTCAACAGGAGGGACAGTCAAGACCCACATGTTGACCTAAAGCAGTTGAATAAATAAACACTCTCAAACTGGCCCAGCTGCTTTATAGTTACCTTGCCATCAGCCTCCACAATCTCTGAATGACCCTGACTTCCATAGTAGTCTGCACTTGTTCATAGGTGGGAGGGGGCTTTTGTTTTTCTTTGTTTTCTTTCCCTTCTATATGTTTTCCTATTATTTATGATCTTCAGAATCTCAGGTGGAAGATTTCTTTACTTATTAAAGAATCAAGTGGGTTTTTGTTTCAAAATATGTTTGTTACTTCATGAAATTTATATCAACATGTTTTACCTCCTACCATCAGATAATCACTTAATCTGTATTTATTACATCAAATAGAACAGTAAAAATACATCCAGCTGAACAAAATGATATGGAGCCTTTGTTTCTTTTGTGATACTCATGAACTTTATAACAGTTGCAATATTTGCTCAGTTGCAAATATTAAGAATGTAAGGTGCATAAAAAGATGAGGCACAAAGGCAATCAATAATCTAATACTAGTAGATTCTGAACTCCTTGAAGACAGAATCAAATTATTTATACTCCCATGGAACTGGGATTTTGCTATAAATTATATTTAATGTTCAATATATATTATGGTTTTAAATCACTGTATTTGGATTTGTCTTTGAGACTTTTTTCAAGCAATTAAGCAAATCTTTTAGAAACAAAGGTAATATGAGTTTTTGAGAATATTTTATAAAATTTCAATTATTACCCAAATAATTCAATTATTTTAAGAAAGAAATAATATGGGCTGGGGATGTGGCTCAAGCGGTAGCGCGCTCGCCTAGCACTCGCCTGGCATGCGTGCGGCCCGGGTTCGATCCTCAGCACCACATACAAACAAAGATGTTGTGTCTGCCGAAAACTAAATAAATAAATAAAAGATAAATTTTTAAAAAAGGAAGAAATATCACATTTTCAACTTCAATGGAGATACAGAAAAAATACTTGCTACTCAAATTTTGAGTGTGTTGATGTATCAATCAATCTCTTCAATAACATGTTTTAATGTGCAATGTATAATTCATTAAACAATTCATATAAGTATGCTTCCAGTATATGTACTATTCTTCAGCAGAGTATTAATTTCCAAATTATGTTCATGAGTCAGTTTCTCCATGATCCTCCTATCTTCGGTTTATCAAATAATTACTCTTAAACCAATCTTATCAAATGTGTGAATTGTGTTAGTTTCTTCTGGCCTGAGGGCTCTCTTTTGGTAAAAATTAGTTCTATTGTTTTATTATAGTGAGTGTTGGGGTCTACAACAAGGTTTGCCTAATCCAGGTGTGAAGCTGGGAATCCAGCAAGCAAGTTATTAGTTTTATCAGCTTCCTGCTGTTTCATGCATTTATTCCTAAAATTCTGGTAGTAACTCCATCATAGATACTGGGTCCCATTTACTGTCATGTAACAGTTTTCCTCTACTTTTCTCAAAATTAGAATTTATTGCTTTTCATTGATCCTTGAATATAAATGAAAATGACAGAATAATTCACTAATCTTTTTGCTAAGTTATGTTAGAGGGAAAAAATAAAGTAGAACTCAATGGATTCAAATTTCAGTAATTATTATTTATGTACTAGATATTGTCATTTTTAAATTAATCTTTATGTGTTAAATATAATAGTTCTTTAATTATATAATTACGTAAATATCTATTTCTTAGGACATTGTTTTAGTTAGCTTTTTCACTGCTGTGACCAAATGATCTGACCAGAACAATTGTAGAGGAAGAAGAGTTTATTTGAAGACTCAAAATTTCAGAGGTCTTGGTCCACAGAAAGCTAACTGCATTCAATGAGGCATCATGGTGGGAGAGTGTGGCAGAGGGAAACAGCATCCTAATCAAGAAGGAGAAAGAGACTCCACATACCCAATGCAAAAGTATACCCCAAAGACATGTTCCCAATTCCCACCTCCTCTAGCCAGACTGATAGACCCAACCTGATCTTTTCTTAGAATTGGGAGCAATGTTGCCACAAAGCCATGAAAAGATAATTTCGGCTTTACTATAAATTACTGCAAATTCTGAATCTGCTTGGAATGCCTGCCCGTGCCTTGAACTCACCCATGCCTGGGTCTCTGACCAGAGAGCAGCCCTCTCTGAAACTTTAGTGACACCTCATAAATATCGGCCTTCCCTGGCCAGACAACGACCCTCTCTGAGGCTCTAATGGTCCTCATAAATTCTGATGTTGGTGCCAGCAAAAAATGTAAACTACTGTTAGTGTGATGCTCGTCAGAGTTCTGTTATCTGTACCCCCCTTTGTGTAACTTTCTGGGCTATAAAGCTGGGCTGCAGGAAAGTGGCTGCTGCTGTCTTGTTCCCTCCGTTTTGGGAGGGAGAAGCAGCCCGGCCGGCTGGTAGAAATAATAAGCTTGCTTTAATTTAATTTTAATTGGAGTCAGTGGTCTTTTCTTGCGTCCTGGTCTAACAAGACCCTACCACTTCAGTGACCACTCAGTTAAACCCTTCAGGGATTAATTCATTGATTAGGTTAAAGTTATAACACAATCATTTTGTTTTTTGTCCAAACCTTCTTGCATTATCTCACAAATGAGCTTTTTGTGGACACCTCACACCCAAACCACAACAGAAATGTAGTGAGGAACTTCGGCTGACTGCACTTATTTTTCAAATTCTTGCTCTATGTAAATATTTATTTTTACTCCTGCTAGTTTGGAAATTTTTATCGTGGCCAGAAACAACTAAAATATAATTTTTGATGTTATTTTTTACTATCCCAACTGGCAAAAGTATTTGACTTACCATATTTCTGTATCAACCCCATCACTCTTAGTTTGCTTACAAATCTAACCACTAAGAGAGAGCCTTTTTTTTTTAATTTTTAATAAGTATGATCACAGTGTTGTTTTTATGTAACATAACTCTTTAGATGTTCTTGTCATTTTACTGTTCTTTAGGTTGGTGTTGCTCCCCTCACTTCATTAAATATGCTTTGAAACAAATTTAGTGACCACATTTGTTACTTATTGGTTTGGGCCTTCATGAAATATTTAACACTGTTAATCAAGACACTAACACTCTACAAACCAGGATGGGATGAAGCCTCTTCCAGCAGGCTTCCAGGAGGCTTTATCAAAAGGAGATGCCCTCAAAAGGGCATTAAAATGTAATCAGAAGAACAAATTACCATTTTTCAACTTTGCTTTGCAAATCATACCGTAATAGGATGGGGTCATCCACCAGTAAAATACATTTCTAGCATGTTAATCTATGTCACAGGAACTTTTTTAAATGTTATGAATTAATTCTGCTAGCAAGAAACCCATAAAAATGACTTCTGATTTCCAAATGGCTATGTTTTGGCAACGTTTCTGGTAATACAGCTGTGTGCTCCAGGCTTCACGTGAATTATTAAACACCTAGAATCCTTTTGTGTTTTGTGAAAGATTAACAAAATAGGATGTCTTTGTACCCATGTGGAGAGTAGCAAAACACTAGCGAAAATAATTAAAGTAGGACAAGTCTTATGAATGTTTGGGGGATGACAACACATAGAGTAATATAAATGTTAATTTTCTGCTTGCATTTGTGATTTCCATTTTCCAGTTTTTATAATCCCTACAATCTGTGACTTTTAAAAATATTGGCTCCACAGATTATATAGACCATGAGTATAGGTATGTATATACATATATACACACACACCTGCATAATAAATATGTCTTATGATTTAGAGATTATATATATATATATATATATATATATATATATATATATATATATATATATATATACATACATACACATAC
>NW_025999961.1:15635599-15643947 GCF_001458135.2 Marmota marmota marmota
TATATATATATATAATTTTTTATCTGTCTAGAACTTTGTAAGGTACATAGGTGAAAAGATATGAAGGATTATGGTGAGTAAATTCAGTTGTTTGTTACTATGTTCCATGAGAAATGTAATTTTGTGTTTCCCAGAACCATACTTGGCTGACATGGAGAAAATAATGTTTGTATAATTCTTAATGCCAGAATTTCTTGAATTAATAAACATTCAGGGGAGTTTTCTAGAAATGAGTATTGAGTAGTAGCAAATTCCTAATCCAAGAGAATTGTCCTTTCTGTTGCTTTTTCCTAATAATTAATGAATGATTGTCTAAAATAAATTATGCAATTAAAGTAATTTTTTAAATATAAATTTTTGGAAATGGAGCTGGAATAAGAAGAAAAGTGGAAAGGTCTTAGATAATTAGGAAAGTGAAAAGGTGTGAGATAATTGGAAAGTTACGTGTAAGAGTTGTGCGATGAGAGTAAGTGAGAGAAGACAAAGAAACAGAGATTCATATTTGCATTGTTGTTGAATGCATGTGTGTACATTGTGTGGTTTGCTTTCATGTGTCTGTTCTTCAGTGGGTTATCCTGGTGATATTTTCTAATTTTTATTAATTTTTCTTATTTTCCTCTATTACAATTCTCACTACCTGTAGGTTTATTATCTTTTAAACAAATATTTGTTAATTGTATTTCTCTGGATTCCAAGTCATAATCCAAGATACTGGAAAATCGTACTCATTTATTTTGGTATCCCAAACATTTCTAGCAATGTGTGGTAATAGAAAACAACCAATATTTTCTCAATGAATGTAGGAACTGCATTAATGACAGAAATTGCAAATTGTCAATAGTCTTAAATGTTGCCAAGGGAGTCAAATTATTGCTCGGCTTTTAACCCATTAAGTATCAAGTTTTCATTACTGTAAATGTTTCAAGAATTTGACACAGTACATTAAAATAAGTTGGAAATCATAATCTATACCTTATATGTCATATATATGTATATATATATGTGAATACATATTCATATTATATGAAATATATATTTTGCAAGTGCTCTAATCACTTGGGTATTACTTTTCTTAAAATGATATAATTATTAAAAAAAATACTTATTTTAAAACTTACAATAAGTGGTCTTTCTTGCTCAATTTAGGTTTTTATATGTTTCCCACATCTGAGACAACAGAATTTATTAGGTAAGATAAATATGAGTAAACACAGGGAAAGGTTAGTTTCTCAAAGATATATTATATATACATTGACTATAAGAGAAGATCAACAAATCAAAGAGAATAAGTATATTTGAAGGATTCTTGGTCATTAAAACCAAAAATAACTCCAATACAACCTGAGTAGATAGATAGCACACCACAATAGAGCACTAGCCACATAATCCATATTAAAAGATGGTCAGCTGCTGAGCAAATGACACTTGCATGTTGGACCTTCTTGAGTGTTCTGTGGCTTATACTGAACATGTGTTTCTATGTGTGCTCTAAATATTCAGCCTTAGGTCATAGATGCTAAAGTCTGTACATACTAGGCTAAATTATAGAGAAGGAATGGAGTGTGGGAAAATGAAGAAATAAGGCTACAGAGGCAGACAAGGTCCAAATGCCAAGTATGTTAAATAATTATCTTGTCCATTCAGATCAATATAATAGTACAATTACTGGGCTACTTATAAAAATATTTTAAATATTTCTGCAGGTTAGAAAATCCAAATCAAGCCCCCTGCAGATTCAGTCTTTTGACATTCATATCTGCTTCATAAATGTCTGTCTTAAAATGTTCCTCATCTGGCAGAAAAAATGAAGTAGCTCTCTGAAGTCTCTCATATAAACACTGCCATGATTTGGATATTTGTGTCCCTGCAAAATGCGTATGTTCAACTAAAACTTCAAAGTTACAATTTTAAGAGGAAGACATTTATGATACAAATGAGTCATGACCCCTAAACGCCCATGAATGAGATTAATGACGCTGTGACAGGGCTGGAGGGAACTAGCTGAGCACTTTTACCCTGTAACCTTCTGCCAGGAGAAAACAGTGTCCAAGGTGCTATGTGGAAAACAGAGAGCACCCCTTAACAGACACCTGACACTGACGCCTCCCTCAATCTTGCCTTGATCCAAGCAGAAAATGCATATTTTTGCTTTGCTTTGCTTTGTTTTATTTTATAAATTACTCAGGTTTTGATATTTTATTATTGCTGTAGAACTGGACTAAGCCAAACATTAATCCCATTTATGAGGGCATTGCCCTGGGGACCTATATACCCTTCACTGGCCACACTTCTTAGTACAATCATATTGTATATCAGGGGTTTTCAAGTTAAAAATAGCATATGGGAATGCATTCAAGGTATGATCAACTGTAGTAAAAAATGCCTAGAGATGACCCAGGATCTCCAATGAATCTTCAGATAATATAGTCTAAGTCAAGATGAAACTATCTTGGATTTAGAGGTACATAACGTCCATTCCAGAAAACTTTTAGAACAACATTTTGGGATTATCATAGTGATGTTCATGTAAACTAAATGTCTGCAAAAATTAAGCCTAATATACTTGACAAATTTAGACACTTAGCAATAATTATTTATACTATCAATATTTATTATCTATGCCCAAAGGAAAATAAGTGACCCACAACAGCTAAAATATCAGTTTATAATAACAACACAAGAAAAAACAAAATAATGTGTAAGAAAAAGTTGCCCTAGACAAAGTAAAAAGGCCAGAGAATCTTCATTCAAATTCATCACAAAAGAAAAGAGAGGCCAGAATTCCATCTGAGCTAAGATCATTCATTGGGAACAAACAATAGGAGATTTGAGATGTGGGGGATCATAGGCCAAATGTATATTGATTTACTCAAAGAAAAATTTTCTGATATCTTCATGATAGCACTTAATCATACAGCTTGGAGCAAAATTACGCTCCTCCTCTCACAAATATTAGGAGATAGGAACATCATCTTTATCATTGGTGATTATATTTAACAAGGATTATTCTTAGCTCCATGAATAGACTGAGAAGAGGCTTTAACAAGATTTATGTCCCAAAGGGGCAGAAATAACTTAAATCTTGTGTTTTCTAAGGTAAATATTCTTAAGAAAAAGGAGAGTAAGACCTACCTGTGGAATTGAGCTGTCTGAATTCTCTAAGGGAAAGGGAAAGAGAGATATCAGGGAATAGAGTCAAGCTGTGGGAAATGACAACCCCTCCTTGGTCAGAGATAAATTGAGCAAAGAGAGATAAATAACTGTTATAACAATGTTTAAGTATTTAAAGTAAAATATAGATCAAAAAAGGAAATGTAAAGAAGAATGAAAGTAATTGTATACAAATAAATAAAGTGAGTTTCCAGATGAAGTAATAGGAGCTATACTAAATAAAACACAGGGTAAAAGATTGAAATTAAAAAAAAAAAAGCCAAACCAGAGTGATCTGTAGGACACTATCGAAAAATACAACACATTACTGTTATAGTTTCTAAAACACAGGTGAGAAGAAAATATATCTAAAAAAATAATATCTGAATATTTTCAAATTTTCTGACAAAATTAAAAAGCCATAGCAAGACTCATAATAAATGAAAGAACAAAGATAAGATTATTATTGGGGGCCAAAAGAAAACAATCCTTTAAAATTTCTGCCTAAAGTCAGAAAAAATATTTTTAATATAAAGATAAAATGTAAGTTTAACGAAGAACCCTCTAACAAATGCTAAACTTCCTAGTGTAAAAAGGAAATAGCAATTGATCGAAATTTAGTTGCACAAAAAGGAATGAAAGCTGTGAAAAGAAATGACAAATCTGTGAGAAAATACAAAATGTTGTTTTAAAATTTTGAATTCTACTTAAAATATAATATTTAAATGAAACATTGTGTTTAGAATACATGTAGGAATTAAAGATTTTAAAAATGTGCAAAACAGGGCTGCTGTTGTTGCCTAGTATATGTAAGACACTAGATTCCATTCTAAGCACTACATAAATATAAATAAATAAAATAAAGGTATTGTGTCCATCTACCATTAAAACAAATTTAAAAATTTTGCAGAAGGTGGGAGGAAGAAATTAATGTGCAGTGTTACATATAATTACTGTTGTGAGTACTGGAATGTGCTAATAAATATATAGCAACCACCACTCTTGGGGAAAAATGGCTTTATTCATATTACTTTCTGATTTAATTGTTATTAATACTTCTACAACAGGTAATGTGAATCCAGTAGTGACATCACCAATGGTATATAGGGAAGAGGTGAGAACCTTTGTTCTCAAGTGGTACGTGCCCATATTTTAATTGCTAGATTTGAAAAATCTAGCAACAGTTGATTTGAAAAATGTTTAGCCTATTTTTTCTACAAATAAAATTTATATTGATTTGTTCTTTTTTTAATTGATCATTATTATGTTACTATGTTGTTAATAACATGTCTGGCACATATAGAAATTATACGTTTTAACATTAAATTCTCCCCATCAGAATTTTAATAGCTAGGTATTATTACTATACACATATTACAGATGAAGAAGCTGAGGAACATAGCAGTTCAGGAAGTTATTAGACAAGTTCAGAATCTTGACCTGAACTCAGTCTGTCCCCAAAGCCTGTACTGCAGCTGGTTTGCTAAGCTCATCCTATTATTCAGGATCTAGAACAATCTATTTTCTTAGTAATTTCATCTTTGAAGAAGATTCTTATTTATCCCTTATGTTTTTCTCACTTCTTCAAAAGAGTTCCTTCTTTTATTTATATGTTTGCAATTATGCAAATCTTAAAACAAGACTCATGGGCTGGGGATTTGTCTCAAGAGGTAATGCGCTCACCTGGCATGTGCAGCGCACTGGGTTCAATCCTCAGCACCACATAGAAATAAAATAAAGATGTTGTGTCCACCGAAAACTAACATTTCTCTCTCTCTCTCTCTCTCTCTCTCTCTCTCTCTCTCTGTCTTTAAAAATAAATAAATAAATAAAATAAAACAAGACTCATTTGGAATCAAGAAGTCTGGACATTTACTATCTTCAAAGTTTAATAACAAAGGCATCCAGAAATCCAACATTAGCCTGAAATTAATTTTGGTCAAAAAATGTATGTATCTATATGTGTATGTATATGTATGTGCACACACACACACACACACACAAATACCTACACATTGTTTCCTCAATGGAAGAATGAATACAGAAGTTATATTTACATATACTTTGGCTTGATGACAATAATAGTTTGTGAATTTAAGTAAAAACATTGATATTTACTAACTATTTGTGAGAGCTAAATTAAATTTGAGAACTTTAATTTAAAAATTTAATATAAATTTTGAAAACTTATGTTGTGAAATGTTAAAGAATAGAATATATTCGATGGTGGGAGCAAAACAGCTATGCATTTAACACAGAAACCATGAATAAATTCTATCTAACATTTTTATTAGAGTAGACAGGATAAAGAAGTTTCATTTCATAGATCATTTTCTTATATTTCACTGAACTTAAAATTGAATGAGAGTGGTTTGCTTTGATCTAGACTCACCTGGGGTACCATTCAAAGCTTCACTGCTTCAGAACACGAGGACATGCTCACATGATAGGGGAGTGCCAGTCAAATTTGTCACCACTGTTTAACTTGGTTAGGCTACAGTAATTTTCAACATTGATATTAATGCCTGATAGACACAGCTGAATCATAGATAGAGCTAAAGACTGCGCCTGCCTAGGAATGTTACTGGAAGAGACATCTATATCACCCTCTTTCAACATGCATTCTCAGAAATATGCTGAGAATTTTGTTTGCTTTTTCCATCATCATTACATTTGTCTGAAAAAGAGGCAAGGAAACGCCATAGTCTGTAGGATAGTATGGCACAATGGGATGTGGAATCCAAATTTTTTTTCTTCTTTTTTCAGTTGTAGATGGACACAACTTTATTTATTAATTTATCCATTTATTTATTTTTATATGGTGCTGAAGGTCAAACACAGTGCTTCACAGATGTTTGTCAAGTGCTCTGATGTGAGTTACAACTCCAGTACTGAAGTGTATTGCTGCTTTTTTTTTTTTTTTTTTTTTTTAATGGAGCTGGGAATCTAACCCAAGGTCTTGTGCATGCTGGGCAAATACTCTGCCATTGAACTATGACCTAGCCCTGAAGCCCAACTTTTATGGTTACAGGAGGAGAGTTGTTCCTCTTTGATGAAATCCTCATTGTAGGTGGGTGAGGTCATTCACAGTGAGAAGATTCAGGAAAAAAAAATGTGGATAACTGAGAAGTATAGGCTTTGCTATTTTCTTGTTTAAGTAGTGTTCTTAATACATTTATATATCTACCAAAGGAAACATCCCCACTATTTTTTAGGTACAACTACATTGTACCACTGTGATAGATAATCATGTTGAAATACATTAGTGACTTTTGAAAAGTGGTATTTGCAATATGTTCTGATATCAAAATTAGAATTCACCATGCTTCAATTAATTTCTACATGACTTAGATACATAAAGTTAATTACAATTTTCTTAGATTGAATATTTACTCCAGATAAATTAAAAATCTTGCCCATGTTTTCTGGATATGAATACTGGATGGCAGAAAACCCTGCAACTTAAATGGCACTGGGAGTTAGCAAACATCTAATGCTCTAAAATTAAAATTGGATGCATATGACTTGTTAAGTACTTGCATGAGATTAGTATTTTGGAATTAAAGTAAATTAGATTGCTATTAACATTTCAAAAGAACAGATGGGTCATACTTTTTTAAAAATGTCATGGTACATAGTGAAAACTACTCTAAGGCACTTTGGTGTATTTAGATACTTAATATGAAATTTAAGGAATTTGAACACATGACAACATTTTAGACCTGATGGACAACAAATGGTACAGTGGTCCCACAAGGATATCATGGAATGTAAAATTCTTGTTGCCTTCAGACACTGTAGCTGTCCTAACAACTAAGCCCAATACATTACACATGTGTTTATGACACTGCTGATATAAACCAGCTACTGCACTACCAGTCTTCTAAAGAACAGCACGTTCACTAATACAGCACATAGAGTGATGCTTTCCTATTTTTGCAAATTGTTTTATTTTTTTTCATTATTTTCATTGTTACATAAAAAAGTGAAGATTGATGAAATACCATGTAACATTTCAATACATGTTCAAATTTTATCCAGCTCATCCAAGTCTATCTTCACCAACTTTTTTCATTTCTCATTGTTAAACTTTCACAATCCTTTCTTCTAGTTTTTTGAAATGTATAATACACATAGTTATTGCAATAGCACCCCAGAATTTTCTCCTTTCAAAGTATAAATTCGTTCTCTTTGACCAAACTTGGCCCACTGAAGTCTAGTACCTAATCTCCCTTGCCATTCTATGCGACCAACTTCCTTAGAACCCACATGTGAGTGATACTATGCAGTTCTTCTTATGTGCCTGGCTAAATTTAATTAACATGATGATCTCTATTTCCATCCAGGTTAATGAAAAATATAGAATTTTATTTCCTTGTATAACTGAACAGTAAGTAGTCCATTATGTACATGTACCATATTTTCTTTATGCATTCATCAGTCAGTAGACAATTTCTATTTATCAGCTGTTGTGAAAAGTTGCCCAGTGAACATGAAAGTGAAGACGTCTCTTTCACATACTAATTTCATTTGTTCAGCTATAAACCCAGTGGTGAGAATTCAGGGTTATGTAGCAGTTCTTTTCTTCGTCATTTGAGAAACTTCAATATTGCTTTTTATAATACCTGTACTAATTGACATTTTCACCAATAGAGTGTGAGAGTTCCTTTGTCTACATCCAAACTTATACATAATTTTCCTTTCATTACAAATAAATTAAAGCTATTGCCATCTGATAAGGAAAGAAAATGTTAAATGGAAAAATGCTACTAAGATACAAAAAGTATTTTGTGATTTTGGTCATCCAATTACCTGTGCCTGAAAAATCTGTTCCTTGGAAAAATCATGCCTATGGAACACAATAAAAAATTTGTCTGTTTCTTCTAATTTGTGGAAGGTAGAGTACAGTGTGCAAATTCTAGAAACTGAATACTGGAAATAGGAAAGAATTTGGTTTAATCTAATACCACTTGAAAAGTTTATAAACATTCTTGTTTTATTTTACATCTGGTACATATTCTGTATTAAAACAACTTCAATGGAACATATTAAAATGTTCTATATTAAAAAAAAACTGAAGCAGATTTTTATTTACTTAAATTCACTATCCCTAACTTCTATACCTCTTTAATGCATTGATAAATTCTTCCTCCTCTCCTCCCCCTCCTCCTCCTCCTCCTCCTCCTCCTTTTCTTCTG
>NW_025999961.1:15644387-15696887 GCF_001458135.2 Marmota marmota marmota
CGTCTCTTCCCTCTCTTCCCCAAAAGAGTTTAGAGGGAAAACTATCAGGTTACAAATCAGGCTCCTATGAAATGCTCTTAATCAATGAATACCTCTTACATACTTAATAAAACCTACACATACTTTGATTCAATTCTTCTAAATTATCCTCAGTTGGGGTTGGATGCATATATTTTTAGCAACCATTGATACTAAAGGAGTAATGACTTCACAAAGTTTAAAAAGGAGACCCTTAAAAGAACAACATTTATTCTAAAATCAGATTACTGTATATTGACAAACGTTATTATAGGATGGAACAAACTACTGAATGATAATAGAGGGAAAGAGCCCAAATAATAATTGTAAGAATAAATTCATGATGGATAAAGGAATAAGTTCTTCCTTGATTCTAAGACAGGAAATGGCCTGCCTTGTAACTCCTTTGAAATACTTTGGATGAGAATACTCCCTGTGATAGCAACCTCATGTTAACACTTTACTTCTTTAGAGAAAAAGTTTCTGAAATATGTCTAATAATGTATAGTTAGAGCATAAAGAAGAAACAAGAGCCACTGGATAGTTACACAATAAACATTTTGAAATTGAAGAGATAGAGTCTGACATTTTGATTCCTCCTCCTCCTCCTCCTCCTTCTCCTCTTCCTCCTGTATGGGAATGAAACAAGGCCTTGAACATGCTAGGCAATCACTTAGCTACTGTAAAACTCCCTCAGCACTTTGTTTTTACTTTATTTTGAAAAGGTGTATTGCTAAGTTTCCCAAGCTAGCCTTGAACTTGCCATGGTTGCTGCCTCAGCCTGAGGAAGAGCTGGGATTAAGGGCTGCTTAACCCTGAATTCTCACCACTGGGTTTATAGCTGAACAAATGAAATTAGTATGTGCCCTTGCATAACATCCTATTCTATAAAATTTGTTTGGGATGCAAATAAACATTCTTTAGCAATTTTTAGCAAGTCAAAATTAGTACCTAAATTTAGTGAAATTTATTAAAATTTGAAACTTCTTTTTGCTAAATTTCCAATGGAATTGTATTTTACTTAATTTTCCTCTTTTTTCATATTAGCAATTGATATAATTATTTTAAATGTATTAAGATTTTCTTGGCAAAGACTATGGTCTCTTATGGGTTATTAGAAAACCTCCTATAATTTAATAATGTACCCTGCTTTTCTATAGAAACATGTTCTGTAAACTATGATAATTTTATTAGTGAAAATTTTGCTTAACTAGGAGAAGTCAATGGACTATAAAGGGCAAAAATAAAATTCCAAGCAACTTCCCAATTCTTTACCAATAGCATTCTTTATGAAAATGCAAACATGTGTAATAATCTAAATTTGTATTTAAAATAGTTTAACTGTCTTAGAATATTGATTTTCCCTTCTAGGATGTGTGTTCTGTGATTCTCCAAGTTTCATAGTACCTATTTTCTTGAAATTTTAAAGAGCATTGTTCATTTTCTTTCCATGCATAAATTCAATTAAAAAATGTGTGAACAATGTCCTCTATTATCATATTACTAGCAAGTCAAAGTCAGGGATGGCCCAGTAACAATCCACTTATTCAGACCAAGGCGATGATACTTGACAGTTTCAGGTTCATTGAGGCTAGAAAATATCCTGACTAGAAAATACAAAGGTTTTACATTACCTTTTCCAACAACGGTTGTGTTTTGCACTAAATTTAATTTATTTGATTATAAAAAGCTTCATTTTAAAATATATTTTTATATCAAGAAATATTAATATAAGGAATATGGTGTAAAGTTGTTCATTTGGGGCATATTCATTTTACAGTGTTTGTTGCTAAATATAATGCATGTGTACATGGCGATTTTTCAACTTCAATTATACTTTGAGAGGAGATATGCTGAATACCCTGGTAAAGAAAAATAGAGATATAAATCTGTTATATGAGCCCAACGAATATAAAGAATATTATTTTTATCTACTAATGTTTTTCACTAAGACATGCATGTTACCATAGAAATATAGTACTCTAATTTTGGGAAAAATTTTCTATATCATTGTAATATGCCATAAATTGAGATAATTTGACTTTTACCTCTTGTGATATAGCTATGATATAATATCTATAGTAGACACACATGACCTATTATCTCTAATGATAATCAAGAGTAGCTAACAGTTTGCCTATTTGATTCATTAATATGTTAATGATAA
Organism: Marmota marmota marmota; assembly: GCF_001458135.2. Lineage (NCBI taxonomy): Eukaryota > Metazoa > Chordata > Mammalia > Rodentia > Sciuridae > Marmota > Marmota marmota. The sequence goes on from NW_025999961.1 coordinate 15,646,573, forward strand.
TGTCAACATCTATTATCAAAAATCAATATTGAATGTCTATTGTATCTAAAGTATGATTTAGAATGTGGACAAGATACAGTAAAAATTAGCAATGGACTATAATATTGAAGGAAGGAAAAACTGTTACAAAATAACTGGGACTAACTGAAGGGCATAATAAGAAGAAAGGCTCTATCTAAGTATCTATGCCTCAGAAACAAATGAAAGTGTATTCTTTAATCAACTGCCTCTATTGATTGCTTGTAGCAATTCACAGCCAATTACCTCACAATAAATACTACAATTTGTAAATACTCCATCATGTTATTTATTTTTGAATGTTTCATTTCTTCACCAGCATAAAATATGAAAATATCAGAGTTCAAAATGAACTCATTTTTTTTCCAGTTGTGTTGGAACAATTAGTGTAAGACATCAGTATAAATAGCTGCTGTGTACTCCTGCTAAGATTCATGGTTTGTTTTTCCTGTACTTTTTTCCTTTATTAGAAGTCAAGTAAACAAAAATATTATATATTAATTAAACTAAGGAAAGAAGAAAAAAGAGAGACCCAAGCAACTGGAAATCTATTTCATCATCAGTTTTCTATTTTAGAAGACTTAGCGTGCATCTAGACAATAATACATGATTTTTTTTTTTGAATTCTTATATCTTATCACTTCTTTTTCCATGTTAAAATTCTGTGTAAATATCATTGATTTTTATAATTTACGGTCATGAAATCTCACACAAAACTAAATTTCTATATAGAAATGGCATTTTTCCACACAAATTATGGAAATACTTTGTTTCTGTTTATTTCTATTGGGAAACAAATAAGCCCCTCATTATTATACTTCTCAGTGCTGAAAATTCAAGTCTGTCTTAAGTGTTCTTTTATACAGTAATTTAACTTTTAACAAGATCCTGTCTTAAGAAAATTTATGAAAAAGACACTTCGATCTTCTAGTATCATAATGTTTTTTTCTTTATGTTCATAAAAAATCATATTTAAGTTATAATTAAAAATTTTCTGTATGACTATTATGTCCCAATATTCTGTCTCCCCTAAGAACGATAAGGTATTGTGTGTTGTAGTGGATAAAAGTCTTCAAAATGGATAATGAAAAAATACAATGGACTTCTTCATATTATTATGTTAAAAGAGTACATAAATCACTGAGGCTTTTGAATGAGGATCATGAATTAAAAGAACATTAATAAAGGATCAAGTCAAAACTGAAAAAAAAAATATTTCTAAATCACTATCCCAACACATATCTTCAAAATTTTTAAAGAAAATATATGATCCATGGGAGTGCAATAAACCAAATAATGGTTCTCCAAGAATGCTCAGGTCTTACTCTAGTTAGAGTGACCTCCAAAACCTTGGGTTGGAAACTCAATTCCCAATGCAACACTGTTGCCTCTGGGACTTGCAGGGATGCCTTAGGTCATGAAGGCTCCACTCTTGTAAATGGATTAATGCTGAGTGCAAAAGATCTTGAGGCTATAAGTTTAATCTCTGGCTTTCTCTTGTCATACATTCCCTGATGTCATGTTTTGATGCTGCTAAGAATCTTCTTCCAGATGTGGAACATCCTAAGCTCCTGAAGTTCAGGGAAGACAAATCACTGCTCTTCTATTCTTTATAAATTTCTTTGCCTTTGGTACTCATTTCTCACAACACAGTAAAGACTATCACTTGTCTTAATCCCTGGAATGTATGAGCATACTATTTTATATGATAATGAAATTTTTCTGATACTGTTAAGGATCTTGAGAAAGAGAGATTACCCATATGGGTTTAGTATGATCACATGCAAAGAAGGAGATCACAAGACAGACATAGAAAAGGAGGCAGAAGTAGACAAAAAAGAAAGAAAGAAAGAAAGAAAGAAAGAAGCACTAAAAACCAAGGAATGCAGGCAGCCTGTATAAGATGGAAAGGCAATAGAATGGATTCCCTGCTAAGCCTCCAGAAATAATCCAGCCCAGCCAGCACGTTGATATTTGAGTTCAAATTTCCAGAAATTGAAGCTAATTAATTAATTAATTATACTTATGTTCAATTCTGGGGATCAAACCCATGGCCTCATATGTGACAGGCAACAGCTCTATCACTGATAAATATAAGGCAATAGTGTGTAGACTAGTATAGTATAAAGGTCAGTTTTCCAAAAATATGAGAGCAGAAATAAAGTTAGGAAAGCTTCAGTTTTGTTCCTACAACTGTACTTGAGACTCCAAAATTCAGTAGTTCCAATAAGATGAATATGTGTTTCTCTTAAAATTCAAGTGGTGGGAAAAACATTGCAAAGTAGAAAAGAATTCTACTCCACACATTTAGCAGGTACCAGATTATTTTTTTTCCCTCATTCCAACAGTTTCTTGGGAGGGACTTGAATCACTTATTCCTGTTCATTTACCTACTCACAACTGATACAGGATACTGGGAACTTAGGAACACTGGATGGAGCAGGTATGCGTGCATTCTCCATGCATTCTCCAAACCCTCACAGCATTTTTGGAATTTAGTAAAATACCTGTATATAGTTGACATATGACAGCTATAATCCTGTGAAAAAGGTAGTGATTACTATAGGAGGACTAAGTACTAGTCTGTCACAATCTGCCATCCAAGTATCCATGCACATCGATTGACTTCCCCATTAGAACGCATTTACATGTAATTGAAGGAAAACAATTTATAATTGCATTTGTTTTTATATTCAGTTCAGATATTAGGATCTTTGATTGCAGCCCTTCTCATTAAATGATTTTCTACCAGTCATTAATACCAGCTGTAAACATACTGTGGCCAGGATATTAAAACTCAAATAAAATCTCCTAAGTGGAAACAGGAAGACCAGGAAGTCTCTAATCAGAGCAATATTTTACTGGGAGAGAACTGCAGAGACTTTCTCTCCTACCTGTGGAGTAAGTTCCTTACTAAAGCTTATTTCTATTTGTTGGCAACAGTTTTCTCTGGTGTCTTCTGTGGCCTCTGCCTTTCCCTGTGAAATATTTGTTTTTGTTGTTCCCTCCCTGCTCACATTTTCATGAATATTAAGAAGACTGTTGTTTTCAGAGGCTCTGCAGTTTTTATGGCCTATTTTTGTTCCAAATGATTTGGAAGCTAGAGGATTTTTGAAAGCTACACATGTGGCTTCTTTGGTAAAATAACTCCTTAAAAGAATCAGTTGTTTTGATTTAATTGTATACAACTATTTCCTTATACTTGAAACAAAGGGACTTTTCTAGAAATAATGATTGAAGTTTTTCTAATGAACTAACTTCTTTTGTTTGGTAACATCATTTATTAAAATTTTAATATTGGCTCTACTGAAAACATAAAACAACAAAAACAATAGACTTGCTTGGAAAACAACCTACACAACAAGACCTTTTGCACAGGTCATCTGCAGATTCATTTGTTGGAGTGAGAATCCTTAATGGGCACTTTTCATTAAGGTATGAGCAGCAGGGTTATCTCTTACTGTAGGGGGCGATAAAGCAAATGGATTTTCCGACCCTATCAGATCCCATGTTTCTGAACTCCTTCTATTCTTTCAATCTCTCCTTGAAAATTGGCTAATTTCTGCTTGTGGTCATTAATCATTGAAATAAACTAGCTACATTCAGCAATAAGCAGCAAACACATTATAACATTCCGGCTTGTTCCAGCAATTTCTCCTAGAGCTTCAGGCTCTTAAGGACAATGGTTTCCTCTTCCAGTTGCCAGAGGTAACATTTTAAATAAATATGCTGTCTTTATTCTGACTGCAATATTATTTCCATTTTTTATTTTTTATCTTTATGTGGTGAGTAGAAAATTTTCAAGGCACCAGATTTTTACTGAATAAAGGCTAAGTTTCTAAAATTAGTAATTCCATCACTTTCTTATCTAAACATAGTAGAATTATATTCCCATCTTTATTGAGTCTAGGGATTCAATGCTACATAAAGAAGACCATTTAGCAAAAAAAAAAAAAAAAAAAAAAAAAAAAGGACTGGCTTTACTTTACAAAGCACATAGCTATCAATATTAGTATGTCATCACCATTTTCACTCAAGAGGAAGGTACAGAAAGGGTGATTCATGGGAAATCTTATTTAAAAGCATATATTTGCTATTATATATGCAGCATCTACATATATCATATTATGCACATCTGTCCTCTCTGTGACTCTGTGGTATCTGCACTCAGGGGAGATACACACACACATGGAAAACACACATACACACATATTGAATATTTATAGACTTTTTATTCTTGCATCTATTCCCTGAATAATACTGTATAATGAATATTCATAAAACATATAAGTTGTGTCCAGTATTACAAGAAACCTAGAGAAGATCAAAAGCGTAAGATGGGATAATTCAGGGCCTCTGCAAAGGCTGTCACTTTATGTAAAAGAAGTATCTATGATTTTGGTATCCATGGAGTCTTAGAGTGAATCCTCTATAGATACCAAAGGACAGCATACTTACATCACATTACTAGAAATTTCCATGGCGCATCTAGCCACAAAGGAGGCTGCACAATACAATCTGCTGTTTGATACCTATGGACCTTGACAGAAGAAAGTCACTGTTAGAGGAGAGAAGTTTGGCTACTATTAGAGTGAATGTAACATATTATATCTGATCTTTTCCACTAAATAGTTTCACATGGTCTCTATGAGAACATTCAATAGAGGCTCACTACTGACAAGAGCTTTAAATGGCAATTGTATTCTACATTATTTAGAGTACAGCAGTAGTTGAATTTACAACATTTTTGGATCTCAATTACTGGAATTTCAGGCATCTTAGATTACAGGGAAGAGAGTTATTATGATAAGATCTGCACTCCCTTCCATCTCTGTTTGCAAACTAATTATTTTCAACAAGCATTATTACTTCTTTATCTTCTTATAAAAGTATCTGAGGAGCAGCCAAAACACCAGCATTCTGATTTTAAACCATTTTTCCAAAACTGTAGAATTTTCACCATTTGCAATATTTATTTTTAATTGATTTTATTTTTTAAATACATGACAGCAGAATGCGTTACAATTCTTATTACACATACAGAGCACACTTTTGCATACCTCTGTTTATATATAAAGTATGTTCACACCAATTCATGTCTTCATACATGTACTTTGGGTAATGATGTCCATCACATTCCACCATCATTGCTAACCCCCTGCCCCCTCTCTTCCCTTTCCACCCTCCTGCCCTATCTAGATACAGAATAAGGAATTGATACATAGAGATAAATAAACCTTCTGGAAAACATAAAGTAGTGGAAGTGAAGATAAAAATCAACTTGTTGAGTATCAGAGAATGGAAAGACAGAAAAAACCTGAGTTCTCAACATTATCATTGAGGTTCCCTACCAACCCTATACTCTTTCCATGTGGGCTTTTCTGATTATGTATGGTATTTACCTTTTACTTTAATTATATTACTTGATTTTTAATAGATTACATTTCTTCTTGAAGCAAAGTAAATATTATATTTAATATTCCCATGATTGTTGAACATTAGCATATGCTATATATTACCTGGGTTTTTATTTACATTAACAATGTGTCTTCATATTTGCACTTTATTTAATTCTGTCTGCCTTATTCACCAGTGGAATAAGTATGGGAGTTGTCCTCCTCCTGGTCCTAGTCTAGACCTTAGAAGTCCTAGCAGCTTTGTGTTTTGTTTGAGGACTACAAACCACCATATACGAGATTTTCCAATTCTGATGCAGGATCTCCATTGAGGTATCAATTAGGGGTCCTTGTGGAATGGGAGAGAACCTGATAAACCTGATATAATGTGGGAATAAAGAGGCTTATATCAGCCAAATTGCTAAGATAAATGCATTGATATGCTGTGAGCCATCCATGGGCTCTGGGTGAGCTGTGTACATTTGAACATATGAGGGGACTGGACTGGCGTTATGCACTTCTTGGGCTGTGAGACACAAGTGTGCCTTTCCTCTCGCTCTACCTGTGATCCCACACAGCACCTGAGATGGGTGTGACTTGCCAGGATTTCAATCAATCTGCTGACCACAGGACATCACCAAGCAAGACTCCATCCTTTGAAACCCAATCACTTGCCTTATTTGGGTGGAACTTTCTTGAATATCTTCCACCTAATTAAAAACAGGGGTTGGGGTGCGCTTTCTCTCTTGCTCCTTCCAGTGCTGGAGCTGACCCTTGGGGTCATGTAGCCATCCTGCCTTAGAAACTTATGTTCATGTGCTGCATGGTTTCTTTGCTGTTTTCATATTTATTGATACAGCCAGTTCCTTTGAACCCAGCTCATATCGACAGGCTAGCTGGCAGTATTGGTGGATGAATGATTTTATGGCACTACCTGAAGGTGATGGGAAACTAGTGATTAGGGCCTAGTTGGTGGAAGTGGAAAACTGGCAACATGTCCTAGAAGGATCTATCTTACCAAGCCCCTTCTTCCATCTCCTTCTGCTTCCTGCCTTCCTGATGAGCAGTATTCCTTTCTGTCTCACCCTCTTACATAATATGCAGCCTCACCTCCAGTCCAAGCATTGGAGCCAACCAACCTTGGAATGAAATCTTTGAATTGGTGAGACAAAGTAAGTTTTTCCTGCTCCAAAGTTGTTTTGCTTTTGTATTTTGTCCTGGCAACATAAAAATGATTAATACAAAATGGCATGGTTAATTAAAAAAAAAAAAAAACCCACAACAAAGTAGAAACGTGGAAATAAAATGGACCCATAAAAAATGCATAACATTAAGTGCCACTGGTTTTGATACTGAATACCAGTCAGAGATCAGGAGGGTCTCTTAAAAAATACTGGACTCTGTCAGAACAGGAAGAACATCACTGTCACAAGAACTTAGTCAAATGGACTTGCATTAAGTGCAAAATAATCAGCAAAACTTCTGCTTTGATTAGTGTGAAATTTCAAAGATTTCATATTGAACTACAGCTTGCTACTGTGAAATTAACAGGTAGAATGCTCATAGTACCCACTGGATCCTTTAAGCTCCCCAGAATAATATAGTGAATTAGTGAGATGAGCTAAAGAAACTGATTTGTTCTAAAGCATAATTAGAGAAAATATAAAGGTACTGAGGGTTATTGGGTTCAACAATACCAAAATAGTATTCCATCTGCAGCTAAAGAATCTCAAGTATGAAATGTGATTAATACAAATGTTAAAACCAGGGTCCTGCCATTAAAAGTAGCCTCGAGTCAAGGATGCAGTTTTTAGGTTCTTGTCAATTCTTAGAAAATGTCAAGGTGATGCCTCATAGACATGCTTAACATGAAAAGATGACTAATAAGAATCTTAAAGCTGTTCCTCCTAGTCATTCCCTATTGAGGCCATTGGAGTACAACATCCTGATTCTTAGCCCCAGGAAGTGCATTCCTCAACAAGAGAGGCCATATTATTTTGCTTGCATATGATACAGTGGATTATTATTTACTGCACAGGAAACAGACCATTTATCAAAGAAACATATAAGTTTAAGAAAAAGTAACAAAATTATTCCATTGGAAAGGAAAATGAAAAGAAACATTCATCTAAAAAAAGGGGGGGATTTCTTATGTAATAGTGAAGATGACTGAGAGGGTAGACAAGAAATAAGGACTAGAATTGGACCATGGAAAATTCCAGGTAATATATAGTTGATTGGTTTTTAATAATTATAAATAGCATTGGTTGTTGGGAGGGTGTGAGAAGTATATTTTAAATGTGGGGAGCTGGACAGAGCAAATACCTGCAATCCCAATGATTTTTTTTTTTTTGAGAGAGAGAGAGAGAGAGAGAGAGAGAATTTTTTAATATTTATTTTTTTTAGTTTTCGGCGGACACAACATCTTTATTTGTATGTGGTGCTGAGGATCGAACCCAAAGCCACGCGCATGTCAGGCAAGCGTGCTACCGCTTGAGCCATATCCCCAGCCCCAATCCCAATGATTTGGGGGGCTGAGGCAGGAAGATCACAAATTCAAGGTCAGTCTGGAGAATTTAGTGAGACCATATCACAAAATTAAAAAAAATAATAATAAAGTTCTTAGCATGCAGCTCAGTGGTGAAGTGTCCCTGGTTTCAACTCTTAGTACCACACACATACACACACACACACACACAATTAAATTAAATTAAACATGGATCAAATGAGAATCATTATGGAACAGATGACATATCATAATTATCCACTTCAATGAGAGCCAAAAATGAACTGTGCTTTCAAGTATTACATCCTCATATGGTAGATAACTGAATCTGGGATATACTTTGTTTACTTTCAGGAGTCAGAAACCATGTCAACTTAAACCTACAGGAGACTTAAAAGTTATATTTGATCTCTTAAAAAAATATCAGTGATTGCATAACCTAGTTTCCTTTTAGCAAAAGAGAGAAAATACTTAGGCCACATGCACTAAAAGAGGAATAGAAAACAAACAAACAACAACAACAACAAAACTCCATGTTCATCAGTTTTGTCTTAACTAAAATGAAAATAACTTAAAAAGAGAAAAGGTTTATTTTGGTTTATAAATTTGGATGTTTTAGTCCAAAATCTGGTGACCTTATTTGTTTTGGGCTTCTCTGGAGGGCAGCACATACCATTGCTTTAGTATGTGGCAGAACAAACTGCTTACATCATATGCCAAAAAATGAAGAAAGAGAGAACCAGCAGGGTCCCACAGTCTCCTTCAGAGTCACACAATGACCTAAGGATTCTCACAAATCCTCATATTCTAAATGTCCACAACACCAGTCCTCCTTTAAGGCAGGGATTTTAGACATATCCACTTATACAAGAGCACAGTGAGGGACAGGGAGAAAAAGGGAGAGAGAGAGAGAGAGAGAGAGAGAGAGGAAATCATCCAGTGGAGCTTTGAACGTTAAAGACCAGCAGATCTTTTTAGCTAAACTTAGCACAGATTGCAGCAATATGAGAAAAGAGCCATTATTTTTATTAAAATCATGTAATAATAATAAATTCCACCATTAAATTTCAGTAAATTTTTAATGCAGCAGTAGATTGTCCATCTTGTCCATTTCATACACATTTTTTTTTCAATGAGGCATAATGAATAGTGGTACAGCAACCATGTGACAGCATGAGTGAGGATGAACATCTCTAAGGAAATTACAGGAGAGGGCAAAAGCCAGAGAATCTGCTCCATGTGATTGATAAATAGCCCTGACCCCAGCATGATGCTTTCTTCCTCTGGACTTCTCTTGTTATATAACAGGTTTTTTTATGCTTAAGCCATTTGAGTCCATTTCCCTAGAGTGTATTACTTTATAGTAAAATGTGTCTATGCTATGTTACATTTAATGTTCTGCTATTTGTAAACTTCAGGTTATGACTTGATCTTATTTATGAATTGAGCCTGAAAGAACATTTTAAAAAGTGTAATTTCAGAAGGAATAGGAGGATAATAAATCATCAATCAGAACATTAGATTAGAGTCTACTTTAAGTCAATTAGAAAGAAAAATAAAGCCATAAAACAGATGCCATGTGTACCTCTGCAGATTAAGTGACCAAGCATAAAAATATCACTTTTGGACCTTCAAAGACCTAGTAGTAACCTTTTCCCTACATATGAAGATTAAGCAAGAATAATGTTTTTTTTCTAATTTGTATTTTTAAACTTCTTTGCTACTATACTATACACATTATTAGCTTATGTACATCGAATAGTTTTCAAAATAAATATATGGAACTGAGAGTTCCAAGTAAAAATGAAAAAAGATGCATCCTTATTATAAAATTAAAAATAAACCCTAAAAATGTTTGATTTTCAAAATTATTTTTTTTCTAGTTTTGGGGATCAAATTCAGGACATTGTACATGAAGTGTTCTACCAATTGAGCTACAATCTCTAGACCACATTAAAACATTTTTTTTTAAAAGCAAAATATAAAATACTGTAAATAATTTACTCTAGTTCATAAATCTAGGAAATGAGAACATAACCTAAATAACATTGATTGTTATACAAGTAATTTGGGTCAGGATATCTCATTTCATGTTTCTTAACTATAAAGTAGTTTTGTTGTGATAGATTTGAAACAAAATAGAGAAATAGATGACAATCTTTTAAAATAAGAGCACCCAAATCAGGATGTCAGTTAGCATCTGAGAAAAATGTGACATCCATTAAGTCACATTCACAAAAGGAATTACTTTTGATTAGGCTTTGTGATCTTCAATGGAAATTTTCAAGGCCATTGAAAAAAATCTCATACACCTTTTTCTGTGTCAGTCTAAATTCTTCAGAGAGTAAATAAAGAAGGTGAATGGTTCCATTAGACATTTCTCAATCATCTTTAAGTGGGTCATGGTTTAAAATAGGATGTGTCAAATTGGAATGATGTGAACCAAATTATACTGAACTTACATTGTACTGTCTACTTAATGAATTCCTTACAGGGGTTCAGCAAGTCTACTAATTGCAATTCATCTTTAAAAAGTATAAAATCAGTATACTTCACTAAAGGGAAAGAAACTAGCCTCAAGAAACCCTGACAAAGAGATAACTGAGTAACCACAACAAATATCCAGTTCATAGCAAACAAAAATACAATTACAAATGTCTGATATATAATTTATTGCTAAATTCAGCTTCCTTTTGATTTAGGTTCATGAACCTCATCATAGATCAAGGCTAAATGATTAAAATAATCAAGCCATTGGGAGCATCTTTGTCTTTTTTAAATATGCTATGACATTTTCATATGAGGAAAAATCTGTTTCATATAGTTACAGTGTACATACTTATCTGAATTCTATATTATTTTGATGAATCCAGTTTTATTTTATAGTTTGGATTTTCAATATTTTCCCCTTTTTACTGATTTGGAATTATGCATTCTCTTTCAAATATTCAGTTTTATACCTAAAATTTTAACATATATATTGGACTGAACAAATCTTGGAATAAAATATATCTGTAATCATTGTGAGCAATATAAACTACTAGTAATTATCTTCTCATCCAACTATCTTCGAACATATCATTATGTCCTGTGTCTTAATTTCAAATCCGCTCTTGACAAAATATCAAGAATCATTTATTATTAACATATATTTAGATTCACCACCATTTGTATCAATTTCTGATCCCATAGATCCTTCTGACATAGGATGTATGTCAGATACTTTCTGAAAATAAACTCTTGAAATAATAGTATGAGCAATTTTTCTCAACTGTTATTTGTTTAATATAATTTTTTCCTCACTTTGAAATTAAATTTACTTGGGTGTATAGTTCTAGGCTGGGAATAATTTTTTTTCCAGCTTTTCTTCTAGGAAGCTGTTGACCTTTTGTTTTTGTTAACAACAAAACAAAACAAAAAACCCCAAACAACAACAACAACAACAACAAAACTTGTCACCTAATTGCTGATGTGTGTGTGTGCGTGTGTGTGTATGTAAATCTAGGTGTGTGTAATACTAAGAATCAAACCCATGTCCTCACAACTTACAAAGGTAAGACAGTTACTCTACCACTAAGCTATGAGCTTCATCTCTAGCCCTAACTGCTGTTGCTTTGTTTTTGTTTGGTACCAGGGATTAAATCCAGGGGCACTTAACCACTGAGCGATATTTCCATCCCTTTTTTATGCTTTAGTTATTCAGTTTTGTCTTGGTCTCTGTAGAAAAGATCATGTTAAATTGCTTAAGGCTTCCCTGAGTTGCTGAGGCTGGCTTTGAACTTTCAATCTTCCTGCCTCAGCCTTCCTAGTTGCTGAGTTTACAGGTGTGCGCTACCACACCATGTCCTGCCATAACTGCTGTTTTCTAGCAAGCAGTCTGAGTGTTACACTTGTTTTTTTTCTGTGTTCAACATGTTTATTTTGTTTTTCATTGACATGAAATATGTGTACATAGTTGGGGAATACAATATGTTTTGATACATGTTTACATTGTATAATAATCAAACCAGGGTATCTCATATATATCACCTCATGCATTTATTATTTTCTTTCTTTTATGAACATTTAAAATTATCTTCCAGCTATTTTGATATTATTAACTGTATCAACATGATATTATTAACTGTAGTTACCTGAGTGTGTGCAATAGAATAATAGGACTTTTTTCTCCTACACAAGAGAAAACTTGTATTCATTGACCAATGAGTCTCTAGCCTGCCATAGCCCTCTCCCTTGCCTGCTTCTGCTATGTGCCCTTCCACTGTCTAGCTTCTTTACATTTTACGTATGCATGGTACAAGGTAGGATTTGTGTTTTCTGCCTGTTCATTTCAGTGACAAACTAGGAAATGTTGATTTTGTATATGCTAAGTGGCACAGTGTTCTAAAACTTGTGCCTATAGCAATTTTGGAAATCATCATGCTACCTTATGTGGGCAATGACCTCTTGCATCTATTTTGGAAAATCCTCAGCGAGTATTTCTTAATTGGTATATGTTATCTTCGACACTTTAACCCTTTCTAAACTTTTTGTTAGATATCTATTGAACATTCTTCTTATGGTTTAGATGTGAGGTGTCCCCCAAAAGCTCCAGTGTGAGAGAATGCAAGAAGGTTTAGAGGTGAAATGATTGGGTTATTAGATCATCAACCTAATCAGTTTGGACCTTCAGTTAGAGATTAACTGAGTAGTAACTGCAGGCAGGTAGTGGGTGGCTGGAGGAGGTGAGTACTTAGGATAGTGCCTTTGGGTTTAATATTTTGCAATTGTGAGAAAAGTTCTCTCTTTCTTCCTGGTGCCATGTCCCCAAATGCTTTCCTTCAAAACACTCTTTGCTATGATATTCTGCTTCATTTGGAGCCGCAGGAAATGTAGTCAGCCATCTATAGACTGAGACCTCTGCAACTGCTAGCCCTGAAATAAACTTTTCTTCCAGGTTTTTGGTAATAGCAGCTAAAGAACTGAGTAAAACAATTCTTGTCAGGTGTTTGGTAATAGCAGCTAAAGAACTGACTAAAACAATTCTCATTTATATCCTCATATTTAAACTTTTATGTTCACCAATTGATTAACACTTTGTGTCAAGTCCTTAAACATGTTTTTATTTCTATTATGAGTTTTCTATTGGTCCAAACTTAAAATTTAAAAAAATTATAGCTTATCTTCAGTTCCATCATATATATCAAATATATTCAGGATTGTGCTTTGAAATACTTACATATTTAAATTGTTGAAATATTACTGATCAGTTTGTTTTTGAATATTAAATATTTCCCTCTTGATCTACAGCAGCACATCCAATCTAGTTATGATGTTTTATACGTTTATCCATCATAGCCATTCGAATATGAAATGTCTGTTTTATAATCATCCGTTTAGATTTTTACTCTCTTCATGAACTTTCCCTGTGTTTAACTTGTGATTTTATCATTAAATTAATTTCTGTTTAATGTTATTAATATAATTATATTTATATCTGCTTTATAATCTTTTTATTTCTATATATTCAGTGTTTTAAATTTATGTTCCTCTATTACATTCTCATTTTATATTAAGTTAGCATACCTTAATATTTTAATTCTTCTATGGTTTGTAATCATCTTACGTAGTTTTATGTTTTTAATTGTTTTTTGTTTTGTTCTATAATGTGAATATTACCTTACAATTAAATTTACTTCAAAATCATAATGAGTTCAATTCAGTGAAATACAGACATTTTATTTTTCTATAATTGCATTCCTGGGGGTTATTATCATATATATCATACCTATATAAAAGATATGCCCCAAACCACATTGTAATTCTTAATTTTTCCTTCTCTTAGTTCTTTCTGTGAACTTCAGTTACCATCTGATAACAGTTTTCTCACTCCAATAATATATGCTTTGTTGCCACCTACCTTCTTTTTGCTAATTGTCAAATACACTGCAATTCTTATAGCCCCAAAGTACAATTAAATAATTATTATATAATTAATTTAAATTAAATTATGAAAAGTAAGTAAAAAAAATTGCTTCAATGTATTTTATACCTACTGCATAATTACCATTACCACCATTCACTTTTTTAAATGAGTACTTGAATTGCTTTTAAAGTATTACTTGCCTTTAGCATACAGAATTTACTCATGTATTTCCTGTAAATTCAATCTGTTAGCAGTACATTCTCACAGTTTTTTTTTTTTTTTTTTTTTTGCATTTAGGAATGTCTTTACTTCCCTTAATTCTTGAATATAATTATGTTTTAGATAAGATTGTGGTTAACAGATTTGTGTTTTGACTCTTTAATTTTTTAACTTTAGTACTTCTAATATATCATCTCATTGTGTTTTGACTTACATATATTTTCACTTAAATATCTGATGTTGACTCATTGTGGTTTCATTGTATATAACAATTTGGTTTTTGTATAGCTGCTTTCAAGACTTTTTTCTCTGTTTTTTGCTTAAATATTTATATAATGTGGCTCATGCACCTCTTTTGTTTTTTGTCCTATTGAAGTGTATCAAGTTTTATATTGTATAATTAATTATATTTTTTCATCAGAATTGAAAAGTTTTAGGCACCATTTTACTGAACATTTCTCCTCTGGCTTCCTCTCATTTCTTTTCCCTCTATATATACCTATGCAAACATATATAAAATACACACACGCACACACCCACCCACACATGAATGTATATGAATATTAACTATATATGTATAAACATGTGTTGTTGTGTATATAATCGTTCTCTCTACATATGCTCATATCTCTGTTTAAATGTTAACATATATCTAGAAAACTGTGCATGAGTGTTCACATAGGGACATAGATATGTTTGTGTATGAGTCAACTTTCCATCACTATAATATTACCTGAAGTTAATCACCTTATAAAGAGAAAAGGTTAATTTTGGTTCATAGTTTTGAGGATTTCAATCCATGATCAGGTAGGCGCATTGCTTTTAGGACTCTGGTAGGTTCATACTGGGAGTACATTATAGTGGGAATACATTTTATGACAAAGAAGCTATTTCCATAACCTGGAACAAATAAAAAGAAGAGAAGGTGGCACGTCTTACTATGCCTATCAAGATCATGCCCCAATGTTTGCTAATCATGTATGCTAAACATGTATTATGAAATATGTAGGTGTATATATATATATGCATTTTACAAATGCATTGCTCAACAGTCAATAAATTTATTGAATTATGAGTGTGGAATTCAGGGCAACAACAGAAAGAACCAACAGGAAAATCAAAAGTTTTAGTTTTATCAATATTTTACTCTCTAATTTTTAAAACTGAAATAATATCAGCTTTTGATCTCCTACATTAAATGCTATAATAACTCTGTAAAAATGTCCTTTTAAATGCAGTCGAGCATTTGCCTAGCACGTTCAAGGACCTGGGTTTGATTCTCAGCACCACATAAAAATAATTTTTTTAAAAAAGTATTGTATCCAACTACAACTAATATATATATATACATATATATATATATATATATATATATATGTATATATATATATTTAAAGTCCTTTTTAAAAGATGTATTTATCAGGCTGGAGTTGTAGTTCAGTGCAGTTGCCTAGTATGTGTGTGTTAGGTCGGTTTGAGGTGGCTAAGGGAAAAAGAAAACACCAGGTTTTCATGCAAAAAAACAACCAATCAGGTGCCTTATAACCACCTGTCAATCAGCGGGGTCTCCCTTCCTCCTCTAAATGCAATAAAATTCCAATCCAGCTGAGCCTGAAAGTGATTCCCCTAGACCCGCTGTGTTGAACTGGAGGGTCTTGCCTGAGAGCTAATCTCAATAAATCCATATTCAGCAGCCTTTTAATTTGCCTTGTTTTGGTCACCAGTGCCTACAGTGTGAGGCACTGGGTTTTATTTCTCAGCACCAAATATAAATAAATTAATTAAATAAAGGCCTATTAACAACTAAAAGAACATTTTTTGAAAATCTGTATTTAACAATTTGAGGTTTTTCACAGGGAGACAGGTTAACTCTGCTTGTTTATTCTCCTAAGGGGCAAATTTCAGAGTCCCTTACTATTTTAAAATGTCAGATCTCTTTGACATTAGAAATTGTCACAGCTATCTGAAACAACTTCCAGAACTCTAAGGCAATAAATTTGTGTTGTTTTATGCCACAAAGTTTTTATTAATTGGCTATAGCAGCAATAATAAAAAAAAAGTAGTTTTTTTTATTATTGCTGCTATAGCCAATTAATAAAAAATGGAAGATATTTTCAAATAAAATATGATAGAAACAGTTGCAATCTGGAAGAGTCACAAAGAAGGCATAAAGAAATCTCTGGGGCACTATGCCCTGCACATCCAAGCTGTAAAGCAGTGCAGGGCTGAATGAATTGATAAATCTCACCATGTCATTTGAATGATTTTCTGTCTCAGATGGCTGTGGCTCTGGGGAAGACTCCATTTTCTAGCTTCTGGAGTCTACTTAGATTTTTTTTTTTTTTTTGGATCCTGCTCCCTTTTCATCTGAAAACCAGCTGTGGTGAGTTCAGTGTTTGGATATGGTGTCATTATAATGTCAACTCTGCCCTGTTTTTCTCATTGTGAGCACAGTCACAATTACACACTGTCCTTCCAAGTAATTCAGGATAATCAACATACTTTGACACTGTCTGATTAGTAAACTTAATTCCATCTGCAACATTAATTTACCTTAGCTATGTAACAACTTGTTCACAAATGCCAGGAAATAAAATGTGGAAATCCTTGGGCAGGTAGTTCTCCCTACTTCAGTATTTTTGATATTTTTCCATGTTTCTTGAACATGAAGATTGGGATTGAATTAAATGCATGGAATGGAGTAATCTTCGTTTTAATACTACCTCAAGTGAAAGCTTATATTAAAACAATGCAGATATTCTATCAGACAGAATAATGACACCATACCATTTTTATGCACTCACTTTAGAATTCATGGGTTTCAGAAGTAAAAATTTTCAGAAATTCAAATATATCTAGCCTTGATTTTTAACTCCTGAATTGATATTTTTATACTAGAGAATATCAGTTTTATTTTTACATTCTTATTTTAATTATAGCATCTATCAACTTTTAAAAATACTTGCAGTTTACACTATTTTAGAGTAGATAGAAAATAATAAATGTTTGGAAAGAAACATAAGAAAAAAAGTGACAGGAAAATTTGACATTGAATGCAATTAAGGGGAAAAAGACCATATGTCATAATACCACTTTTTCTCTGAGGTGTGTGTGTGTGTGTGTGTGTGTGTGTGTATCTGAGAGATAAATCATAACATGCTATTATGTTTTGTGATATATTAATTTTAATGGAGGAACATGTAATTCTTAGTTTACTTCCTGCCTTCAGTGATTTCATTACACATTGAATTCCTCTCTCCACTTAATTTTTACCAAAGCCAATAATTCTATAAATGTTTGAAGCAATCATAACCAGAGGTAATTAAAAATCGAGAACTTATTCCATATTGCCTTTAATGATTCTTCGTGCTTTGATAAATGTCACTGCTTGAGTCAGGCTTTGAAAATGTCTGAAGTGTGTGTGTGTGTGTGTGTGTGTGTGTGTGTTAAAGACAAAAAAAATTCAGAGGTTACTTGAAAGTTTTACTTTATTTTATATTTTAATATTAACAAGTCTTGTATGAGGAAATAAAAGTCAGACATAAAATATGAGAGTTTTGCTTTTTTTGTGGTAACTAATATATTTGCATTTGTGTAATTCCAAATAGGAAGAATGAGAGAAAAGATATTATGCCTCCTATTTTGTGAATGTTCCTATCCCCTAAAAGTGTTTTGAAATCTTACACTCCAAGGTAATTATATCAGTAGATGGGAGTTTGGGAAGTGAGTAGTATAGGAAGTATGCATCCATCAATAGAATGACTGCACTTATAAAATAAACCTTAGGGACAGGCTTTCCCCTGAGCCCTGTGAGGTGATATTGAAAAGATATATCTAATGAATCAGGAAGGAGCTTTCATCAGATACCTAATCTACTTATAACTTGATCTTAGACTTCCTTTCCTCCAGAACTGTGAGTAATAAATGTCTGTTGTTTATAACCTTCCTAATTTATGGTTTTTCATGTTAGGATCTCAAGTAAAAAAAGAAACAAATTGGCACCAAGAAGAAAAAGTCTTATAATGACAAATGTCTGAAGAATCCTTAAGGCAGTTTTGATGAGAGCTACAAAGCAGAGATAGACACTTATAAAGATAACCTCAATCTCTTTAGAGAATGCTTAAATGGTCATGGTTGAAATGTAGAAATAAGGATAGTAAAAGCCACTGGGGAGATCTCGGTTGGAAATAAGCAATGTGAAATGACATTTTGTTGTAAAACAACAAAAATTTGACTGAATATAGTCAGGTCTTAGTTTTGTTTTGTTCTATAATAAAAGTAGATCTTATGAAAAGATGAAATCAGATACTTGGCTAAAGAAATTTCTTAACAAAGTGTTGAAAGAATGCCAGGCTCCTTCTGGCTTCTTACAGTAAAATTTAAGAAAAGAGAAATTATTTAAAATACAAATTTAAACAAGAATATCATGGTTTAAATATGAGGTATCTGCCAAAAACTCATGTGTGAGACCATGAAAGATAGTTCAGAGGTGAAGAAATTAGGTTACTAGAGCCTTCACTTATCAGTACATTAATCCACTTGAATGAATTAACTGAGTGATAACTGTAGGCAGGTAGGCAGTGGCTTTAAGAGTTGGTCACTGAGAGTCTGTCTTTGGTTTATATTTTTTCCCTGGTGAGTGTAGTGTTCTACTGTTCTCTTTACTTCCTAGGTACCATGTTCTGATGCACTTTCCTCCTCCACAATCTTCCACCATGTTGTTCTGCCTCATCTTGGGCACAAAGCAACAGAGTTAGCTGTCTATGGACTGAGACCTCTGAAATCCTGAACCCTTCTGCTCCTTTATTTTTCTCTTTTTAAATTGTTCTTGTCAGGTCTTTAGGTCACAACAGAAAAAAAAATAAAACTGACTAAAACATATAATTTAAAAAATTTGGAAACTTTGAGCTTATTAGTATTAGAATAAATGAGACAATGAAATCAGGAGACAAGCATGTTGCCAAAGAAGCATTTGATAAGGAGATAAGTATAGATTGACTGTAGCAGGATCTACTTCTTGCATTCTGTTGCACTCCCTCTCAGAAAACCCTGGAAACTTCAGAAAGGCTGGAACACACCTTGCTATGTACTTACTATATGGCCTTCATAATTGAGGGTGTGGAGCTGTCTCCATCTAGATTTCAAAGGCTTCCCAGAAGGCTTTGGGGTCTATGTATAAAACCACCACTGTGACAAGTGTGTTTTAGTCAGTTTTTGTTGTTGTTGCTGCTGTTGTTTGTTTGTGTGTGTCTGTGACCAAAATACCTGAGAAGAACAATTTTAGAGGAGAAAAAATTATTTTGGGATCAAGGTTTTAGATGTGGGCCTGAGGTACAGTAGAACATTATTGGCATAAGCCTGTGATGAAGGAAAATGTCTCAGAAGATCGCCACCAAGATGCAAAGAAAACTCTCTTCACCACAGACACAATGTAAACTCCAAAGGCCTGTTCTGCCAGTGACCAAACTCCTCCAGCCATAACTACCTACAGTTACCAACCAGTTAATCCCTGCACTGGTTAAGTTAAAACTTTCGTAAGTCAATAATTTTACCTCTAAACTTTCTTGCACTGTCTCACACATGAGTTTTTGGATAAAACTTCATATATAAGCCAAAAAATAGGTCAATGTCCTTTGGAGTCATGTGAGCTGAGATGCCCACATGCCCTCTGACAGGAGCAGCAATAGAGTTTTATTAGAGTCCCGTAAAGCTGCAAGCATCCCAATTGAAACTGTGATAGTTCAGTGTGGTTGGGAGCCCAATAGAGCCATGGGGCATGTAAAGCTGCAGGAGAAAGCAAAATTTGTAGAGATAGGAACTCTACTGGACTAGGTCTGGTGGGAAAAGCCCCATGCAGGAACCCTATTCTGGGATGTTGAGATTTAATATTATTTATCAATTGGTTTTAGACATGTAGGACCCACTACTACATTCTACTTTTGTATCTATCCATTTTGGAACAGGGGCATCTTTCCTGGTCCATTTCTTTCTTCTAGTTTGGAAGCACATACACTTGATTGATTTCACAGTTTCATAGCTGGAGAGAAATTTGCCTCAGAACTATGTCTATCTTGAGCCTCCTCATATTTGACTTAGTTGATTGTTAGATGCCTCTTTAGGCTGCAGCACTTTGAGTTGATGCCTGAATAAGTTGAGAATTTTGGAGTCATGCAAATGGAACAAATGTATTTTTGCATGAGATCAGAACATGCATTTGGGGTTCAGAGATAGAATTTTGTGGTCTGAATATTTATGTCCTCCTAAATTTTTTGTGTGAAAATTCCAACCTCCAAGGTGAGAGTATTAGGAGGATAAAATTTAGAATGTGATTAGGTCATGAGAATACAGTCTTCAAGAATGAGAAAATAAATTCTATACAGAAGACACCCCAGAGGTCTCTTCTATAAGGCTGACCCCAAAATCAAGGGAGAGGACATCCATCCTGATTACTAGAGAAATGGTATAACTTCATGGCCAACAGTCTGAACACAAAAGTTTAAGAATTGAAACAATCAAATTATCATAATCCAATTTATAATCTCCTCTTTAAATGGAAAGGTAAAGTATTTGGTGGTTTGGAATTATTAATATGCAGTTAAATATTTTTATTATACAATACTTCTACTGATTGCAGCAACCTCTTAAACTTAGTCTTCCTTAAAAGAGCACTTATGTTTTTAAAAACAAAATTTTCATGATAAAACATCTGCAAAATTCATGAGCAGTTTGTGTGTGAAAACCTAGTAGTGTTCTCTTACATGGTGTATCTTAAGCACATTTTTTCTATGTGATTGAGGAAGCTACAATCAGAACAATTTTGATCTTTGAAAATTTTATTGAAGATATTTTGTTTTTTGCAAAGTTTCAAACATACCATTGCTGTAGCACTAATTTTACATATGTGTAACCACAATATTACCATAATGCAAAAAACATATTATACTTCAAGCAATTTAATCTTAAAAAAACACATTCAAGCTGGAAATTGCCATACAGTAATGTGGTAAAAATTTTGATAATATGTCTCATATTTTGATTCTCTTTTAAGTTAAAAACATCAAAAGTCCTCAATTTTTTAATACATGCAAATATATGTGTACATGCATATACGCTTATATACATAATTCTAAAAAAATACAAAGTCATGTTTTTAGCCAATAAATAGTTAATTCCTTTTATTTCATCATAGAAATTCAGGGAACAAAATGAGTTTAAAAACTGACTCTTTTATTTACAATTTTTTGTTCTCAAAAATGTCTTTAGTACTCAGTCAATAATCTATATTATTGGCATGTTATCAATGATAATATTGCTCTACTGACAAGTTTCAGGTCAGCCTAACAGGCTGTTTTTTTTCTTTCTTTAAAGTGCTAAAACAATAAAATTACTGGTTTAAAAGTAGTTTTACTTATAATCATATCTGGCTTTGTCAAATTAATTAGCAAATTCAAGTTAATAAATGCCACAACTTTTTGTTTTCCTCATAGTGAGTGCTTGTTTCTTTGTACCTATAATTTTATTCTTGAAATGTACATTTTTTAAAGAAAAAGATTAAAAATATTAAGTGTGTGGATGTGTATTTTGTATATGTGCATGTAGGAAAGTATGAGTCAGTTAGTGTTTTAATTTTGTGCTTGAAATATGAGAATACATTTTTATTGGCAGTTAGATACCCATTTCTAAAACTTTGAAAAGATCATGTGTCTTTTTTTTTAAGTCAATTAGTTTAAAATATATTTATCGTACCATACTGCTAAAGGTCAAAGCACTCTTACAAAAGTATAGTACTTTAATGTCAAGTCAGATACAAGTTTTTTCTCACATTAAAAAATAGTTACTAATGGGTTAAAAAAAAAAACCTCCAACAAGTCATCAAAATGTTATTCTCATGATCGGTCATAATTTTATAAATTACTTTAATTTTTGACACCATTCATACAGAGATTACCAGATCCCTAGAAAGCTATTAAACTATTTAGATAGATTTGCATCTATTATCATATCCAAAAACTTGTCAAATAAAGATTTTTCTCTGTTATTTTGAACAGTTTTCATTTTTAGGAAAACTTGAAGATGATTCCCTAAAGGACCTTGTCTTCTAAGCCATGTGAGCTATATAGGGAAATGCATGAGAAATACTTCAACAAAGGTAGTTTGTTCTTTATGGAACTGTGTAGTTTTATGAATTTATTATTAATAAATGTTATTTATTAACATGATTCTTTACTATGGACACTGAGGGCTTCATAAAACACCATCCGACGATTTGCTAAGCACTCTCCACAACAGGGCAAGGAGTGGGAGGGAATGACTCAAAGCTTTCAGCCTTTTTTACTATAAGAAGTGAAGGAGAGAGGAGAAGATGGAGAGTGTTCAAGCATAACAAAGCTTCTCTACTTGAGAGTCATTTTCAAAGTCTGAGAGAGAGAACTCCAGTAACCATCAGCCAAAAGAGATGGCTGATTGGTGATTTGACTGTAGGAGGAATTTCTAAGCATCTCTCTCACTAAATGTTGTTGCATCTGCAATCTTCCTGCTCCAGAAAGCTCTCAGGAATGTGACTTCAGGCTCCATGCTTATCAACTAACAGAGTTTTATCATCTTTTGCTTTGCTTCCTCTGTCATTATCAAGAAGTTTTGTTAGGTACCTGTCAAAAGTAGGGTACATTCTATTTTTGTGTTCTTTTCAAGTAATAAAAATGAATGAGTTTTAGTAGATCAATAAATGAATTATAAAAATGGTTTTCTTCTCTGACTAAAATAATTTAATTGTATTAAAATTTTCACACTGAATTCAGAGGGCAGCCCACCACTGGTTTGCCCTAAGTCTTGTAGAATGCTAGTGTGCTACAAAATACACTAGATGGCTTCACATTTATAACCACTCATGGGATAATGGGCAGTGATAGCATAAAATCATAGTCATAAGGATAGAGGGAAGATGAGTGGGAGAAGAAGGAGATTGAAGGGCGAGAGTAGGAAGAGGAAAGGGAAGAACATGTGGAATGAGTTTGATACAATTAGACAATGTACATGTGAAAATATACCACAGTGAATTTTACGTTTTGTGTATCTATAAAGTACGAATGTAAAAATAAATAAATAAATACCAGCAGAAAAGGGTAACATAGGAAGGGATGAAAGGAAGGAAATAGGAGGCCACCATTGGGGACTGAAATGGAGCAAATTAAATCCTGTTC
Organism: Marmota marmota marmota; assembly: GCF_001458135.2. Lineage (NCBI taxonomy): Eukaryota > Metazoa > Chordata > Mammalia > Rodentia > Sciuridae > Marmota > Marmota marmota. Next base: position 15,669,817 of record NW_025999961.1, read on the forward strand.
ATATATGATTATGTCAAAATAAACCCAGCTATTATGTATAACTATAATGAACTTTAAAAAGCATAATATTTCTTCTCAATAATAACTTGAAATATCGGAAATACAGTTTTAAATATTCTATTGGAGGATAATTCTAGTCATATATTTCAAATACTGTAATAAAAAGGGCATTTTTTGGGGAAATTTGAACAATATTTGTCTTTCCTGTGCTCAAGAGACAATACTCAGTCTATTTGCTTTTTGTATTATTTTTCAACAAAGAGAGAAACAATTATTATATGACTAATTAGTGCCAAAGTTCTTCAGGCTTGTAAATGGGAATGGTTTAAGGTTTATTACTTTTTAATATTTCTAGTAATACTTCATAAAGAATTAAGAATACCCTGATAAAGAAAAAAAGAAAGTGTTCTTTTGTAAATCTAATTAATGATCTATAGTCTTCCACAGAAAATTAATATTTACCCAAAATATATGATATTTAGGGACGATTGGATATAATATAATTTGCATTCTTGTATATATTATGCATAAATCCCTAGTATTTACACTGTAGGCACATTACTGGAGTAGTAGGATTCACACAACCAAAAATAATATTCACTGCAAACATTGATGTCGTTGATGCAATTGGTCTGACTAATGTGACTATGGCCTGAGAAGCCAGCCACAGGTTGATCATTTGATACAAGGACTCATTTACTGCACTTGATGCAAGATATTTTGTTTCTTTAACTCATAAATGATAAATACATAAAATGTAGATAACAACTATTGAGGGAGTTGTGGAGATATTGGAATGCATGTGCACTATCTATGGAAATATAAAGTAGAAAAGCCATTATGAAAATTGCATGAAAGTTTTGCAAAAAATAATAGAGCTACTATATGATCCAGATAATCAATTTCTTGATATTTATCCATGAGATTTTTGGTCATGTTCATCTTATAGGATCAGGAGTTCATAAGGGCAAGAGGATGATATTAGTTGAAGTCCATGCCATCTACCCGACCATGACTTTTTAAATCATGCAGTTGTACATAGAGACCTAGAATTTTGGTCTCAGTTGTTCTGAGATTATTTCCGTACCCTGAATTTCCCTCTTCCAGATGTACACAACTAGAGGTCAAAGAGCTATTGGGAAGCAGGTTGCAGAAGGCATAGTGGTACCAATGCACATGTGCACATGCACACACATACATATGCATATTTCAAACAGAAACTCTAGTAAGTAGCTAGAATGAACCAAAAATTGAAATGGAATCTCAGTGATTGTTTGACAATACTCATCCGAGTATTAATAACAATGTAGCTGGAAGCTGAACCAAATTAAAAAAAAATAATCCTTGAAGTAAGTATATTCACTTTCTAAACACTTCAAATATGCTTATAGATAATGAAGCCAGTGATGTTTGGGGAATGATTGTGTATATACCATTACTAGGAAAAGGAAAGAGACAGTGGAACGAATCTGATATAACTTTCCTATGTACATATATGAATATACCACAGTGAGTTTTGCTATTACGTACATCCACAATAAATTAATTAAAAAAATAAGGAAGAGTAAATGGCAGAAAGTTCAATAGAGGGAAGAGAGCATGAGGAGGGAAAAGGGAGGGGAAACAACAGGTAATAGGGTCTGAACTAGAATAAGATATATTCTACGCTTGTATAATAATATCAAAATGGATCCTACTGTTATATAAAACTGAAAAGAACTGATAAAAGGTAAAATATATTTTGAATGTTAAAAAACAGCATAGTATAAATAATTGTAGTTTGTATAGTCTTACAGAGTATTTGTCAAATGAAGACTTTTTATTATTATTTTTTACATTATGAATTTTATAAAGTCATCAATTATGTTATGTTTTGGGGCAGCAAAGCCTGGAGAAAGAGCTTCAGTGTTTCTGTGATGTCTTTCTTTTTTTATAGCTATGGATTCGGAATTGTTAGGTTTAAGTCTGAAAGGGAATGCACAAGGTCCCTCCTCCACAACCTTCCACAAGGGACTGAAATCATAATGAGACACATTAATGAAGCCCAGTTACCATCTGATAATACTGTCATTAACACTTATATCACATAATTAGATTGGACATTAGCCATCTCAGAGCCAATTTAAAAGAAAAAAATACCATATCTCAAGGAAATATAGGAGAATAAAACTACAAGGAGTGCCTGGGTAGAGACAGGGTTCAAAGAGGATGAAACATTTTATAATCTGTTGGATTAGCAGTTTGAAAAGGCAGTAATCAAATCAACACTTCCCCCTACCTATCACATTTCAGTTACTTGTTTAATCTTCTACTGCTGAAACTGAAACTGTAATCTCAGCAATGACAGTTTTAGCGATGGGGGAAATCATAATAGCTGTGGGTAATTGTTAGGAAGAATCAACACAGCTCTGAACTTTATAGGTCATGATATCTCTGTAGCTTGTGGGTATAGCTGCATTTTGAAACAGATAACAATGTCTCCCTTAGCATCTTCCTTTTCCCAATTTTTCTTGTGTGTAAGTTTACAAAGGTCAGATGCCAGTATGATCTAGAATAAGAGCTTTTGTGGCTGACTTTGAAAGGTTACATTAGAGAAAAGCTCATGAAGCAGCAGCACCCCAAAGTGCTGCAGGGAATGTGGCTAAAGTCTTATTATTTCCTTATAGAGCTCCTATCACATTTCAAGTGCAGAGCAGTGGATTTCTGAATATGTATGTGAGGGATTTGGTCTCTATTTACTAAGCAAAAATGAAGTAGCATCTCAAGATGATAGTTACAGTTCTGAGGTCATTTCCATGGACATTGAAAGAGTTTTGAAGTCAATTCTTTACAACAGCAAAGCCTAAAATGCCTATTTAATGATTTATTAGAATAATGACTGGAATTAAACATTTTTGGTAAGAGAAGAAAATGTTACATGACTCATTTCTCTACGAACTATAATACTATAATACTTTGGGCCTTGCAAAATCCAGACACTTCTTATAGGCTGTTTGTCTCATGACATCAGAAATTCCCTGACATGTGTTTCCAGTAATCTTTATAATGTATATTTAAAGGGAATTTAAAGATTCCAGGAAATCTTTATAATGTATATTTATTCAATGCGATTGACAATCCAAAACAAGTGAGCAGTTGGTGACTCACATATGTGTCTGCATAAATCAATTTTAGATAATTTGGCTGTTAATGACTTATTACAATTGAAACAATATAAATGATTTTTGTTTGAATATGGTCTAATGATATTCATTATTTTATGTTTAATAAAATATTTTTTAACACTGCATAGATTATTCCTAATTCTGAGATGTATGCATACCTTTGAATGTCAAAATTATAGATCTAGTATGAGTGAGTCTGTCTACATATTTTTTTTCCTTTTTTGTTATATTTTTGTTAAGAGATGAGAAAAATCTGGCAAAGAAGATGAACTGGATGTTGATTTGTATATGTCAAATGGCATATTTACTTTTAGGGTATAATGACAAATATAATATGTATTTATAAAATTAGGTGCTCTGAGTTGAAAATTCCAAAGAGGCAAAAAGAGATCAAGAAAACAGGATATGGGGGAGCAAGATAGGAGACTTATACTTTTCATAGACTTACATATGTAAATGTACTTAGTGAACCAGGAGAATTCATAGAGGAAATTATATGTGATGATTTCTTTTGTCTTTTCTCTTTACAAAATATATATTAAGCAGTAGTATTTCTTATTATTCTACATCTAAGATTAGTATTATCTATCATTAGAGTAAAAACATTTATGAAAGTGCTGTAACGGGTCTCAGTTTAGCATTGAAGTTTCAGGTATTATATTACTATATCTATGGAGCTCACCTTTGTAAATCAATTTATTTTAGTAACCAAATTACAATAAACTTGAGCTTTTAGATTCATTTAACACATTGTTTTACTAAGTTCTCCTGCACAAGGCATTTGTTAGGACTCCTGCATGACACTTGCTAAATCAAATCTACTCAGTATTTGCTTGTTAAGTCTGACAAAAAAAATACTATTTCATTGTTGCTTCTAAGCAACATAAGTCAACACACACATATTCACAAAGGAGACAGCTATTCTGATTTGCTACTTACAAACTTTTCAAGAAACTTGGACACAGTCACTTTTATCACAGACTATAACATGGCCTATATCCAAATAAAATAAAAATAAATTAAAAAAGAATTTAGTTCATACCTGGCTGAAATATCTAACAAAACTTTCCTGGAGGCTTCAGAAATAAGCAAAATACAATGCAGAAAGTGACTTCCCTTGGTAACAAAAGCGATTACTATCAGGGCCCAAAGGTCCAAGCCAAATATCAAGATTCCCGACAGTTTTCATATGTTCCTGGTCTGCTCAATCATAATCCATCAAATTTGAGGGGTTTTATGTTAACTCTGAGGCTTCAATTCACTGATTCTTCATTTCTATATCTTTATTCCCAAAGCTTCAATAAAAGGAAGAGGGTTCTTTTCTCTCAAATCCAAGTCTTGTTCATTATTCTAAAGGTGAACACAGTACAAATATTTATTCATTTATGTGTCACAGTCTCTCCTTTCTGCTGTATTTTATCTGATCCATGACAAGAAGATTCTCATAGCACATTCCAAAGGATGAAATCATCATCATCTTCTTCTTCTTCTTCATCATCATCATCATCATCATCAATATCATCATCATAGTCACTGTGAATGTGTCATCAAAAGTACAGTTTGGCTTCATTTTAAATCACAAATCTATTTTCTCTAATGCTGTGTAAAGCAACTCCCTTAAAAGCACACAAAGTAAATGTGCTCAGTACACCATGGCTTCATAGATTTGGTTTCACATATGCACACCTGTGGGTTACCAACACTTTCTTACAGGAAGAAGAAATTATATTATACTGGTATGAATGCAATAGCATCCTGTTGATTTTCATGTTAAATGAATACTCCATAATGAGTTTGTGTTTTCCAAGGTAGAGAAGGTAATCATTTGTTATGGGAGGATTTTTGCCCACCCCTAACCCCAAACTCATATGTTGAAACCATAAACTACATTTGGAGACAGGGATTTTGAAGAAGTAATTATATTAAAGTTGGATTCTAAAAATGGACTCAAATCCAAATCCCTAATATTAATCTGGTTTCTGTATAAAATCATAATTGACTTATACTGTTTAAAATAAAAGAGAGCTGGCATGGTAGCTCATACCTGTAATCCCAGCAGCTTGGGAGGCTGAAGCAGAAGAATTTCCAGTTCAAAGCCAACCCTCAGCAAATTGGTGAGTCCCTAAGCAATTTAGTGAGACCCAATGTCAATGCAAATAGTATAAAAAGGGATAGAAATATGGCTCAGTAGTTAAGCACTACTGAGTTCAATCTTTAGTTCCTAATTAAATGAATAAGTAAGAGTGTTTCTCCTCTACCATTTTTCTATAAGTTTAGAAACTTGACACCTAGAAAAAAAGTGAAACTTTATTTTGAAAACATTTTAAATTTCATTTGTATTCTATAGTTCAAAGTCATGCTTTAAAATGGAACAATTAATTTCTCACTTTATTTTTTGAAGTTGGCAAGAAAAATTTTAATTTTTCCATTATACATTTTTATGAATGTAAAGTAAATAAATAAATGAGTAAAAATATCAAAGGCAAACTGAGAAAAATATTTACATATAATCTTTGAGACAATTTAGTAAACTTGACTTTCCTCAGAGAATTCCTTTTGTATTGAATAGTCACAAGACACAGGAGTAAAGAAAAGAGTAACAGCATATATGAGCCATACTTAGTTCTGCTCAATTTCAGATGTGACAAAAAAGCTCAGGAAATTAAGTGATTTGCCTAACATTGTATTACAAACCACCTAGGTGCTTGTCTGTGTTAAACTTCATGCTTTATAACAAAGTTTGGATAGACATCTAATACAAGAAAATGTCTAAATGACGAGTGCTTAGCATAACTTATCATAGAAATACTAATACTCTGTCACTTGATTTTACCCTCAGGGCCACAAATTATTCTCAGCAAAGAATTGAGGGCATATTGTCCCCTTAGAATTTATACCCATAGAAGTTATGAACCAATTGCTCTTTCACAAATGAGAGTTAAAGGTGTGAAGAATGTTCATTTGGTAGACACAGAGATGAATTAAAAACAAGATAAAAGTGCCATGGCAGAAGGAAGAAATTGAATCTTCATGCAGGGATTGGCCAAATGCTTTGGAAATTCATAGATATTGGTTAGAAAATGAGTGTGCTTCAAATCTGAGCCAGCTGTGAAATCATTTGGATTTTCCTGAGGAATACTGCCCCTGGTCCTGAGAGTGAATCATGAAGATTCTGAATCCTTAGAGAGAAAAGACAATTAAACAGCATAATTAGTATTATGATTTTCATTCAGGAAGGTAGAAATGTTAATTTTAAATTTATTAATACTGTCCAACACATTAAGAATAAAATTTGTCTAAGATGATAAATTATTGAGATTAGTCAAATGAGAAATATGGGAATGAAAGAGTAGAATTTTATGTTTATTGCTTAAAATCTTATACACCTCTTATAATGTACAACTTTATTTGATGTTCTTGCTAAATCCCTGCAGAGATTAGAAATTCTCTATTTTGAATGAGTGGCAAAGCAGAAACAGAAAAGCTCAAGTCTTTAATATTGCATTTTCCATTTAGGTCAGCACAAAGGGGAGTCTTTGAAAGCAGGTTATTAGTAGAAGTGCTTTACACTGGAGAGGTCACAAACACATTCACATACACACAGATTTCACTTAAAAACTCAAAGAATTTCACAAGCCAAAAATTTGCAGAACTCTAATAATATTTTAGGAAGTCTATCCAAAAGAAGAAAACACAAATCAATATGTTGCTTGGTCATCTATATAATGCCATCTATTTTTATATCTGATTTCCATAAATCCCCATTTTAGACTAAAGAATAAAGGAACATAAAGGAATTATGTCACTGAGTGCATTGATTTTGCAGGACTGACTGAACAAAATACCAGAAATGAATATCAAAAAGAGATATTTATTGTCTCACAGTCCTAGAGACTAGGCATCCTAGATTCAAGGAAATGACTGTGTTGGTTCCTTCTAAAGGCTGAGAGAGAGAATGTATTTTATGCCTCCTTCTTAGCTTCTGATGGTTCTCTGGTAATCTATACTGTTTCTTGCTCATAGAACTATGAGCTTGATCTTTGCCTTTGCCTTATGTACACATATTGCCTTCACAGACATGCATCTGACTGTGCACATGTCTGTCTCCTGAGTGCTGCCTTCTTAAGGACACTAGTCATATCAGATTGGGCTAACCTAATGACAGAAAAAAAGGTAGATAATTTGTATTTAAGAACATCCTGGGCATTTTAGAGTTCGCTTTTTAAACAGTATATTTTATATAATGAAATTTTGTAAAAGCTGAGTGCTGCCATGTGCCGGTAATTCCAGCAGCTCAGGAGGCTGAGGCAGGATGATCAAAAGTTCAAAGCCAGCCTCAGCAACAGCAATGCACTAAGAAACTCAGTGAGATGCTGTTTCTAAATTAAATACAAAATAGAGCTGGGGATGTGATGTGGCTTAGTGGTTGAGTACCCCTGACTTCAATCCCCAGTACTCCCCCAAAAAAGAATTTCTTAAAAAGTCTGTACCTCTGTACACTTATTGGCAGAAACTGAGGTCATGTTATGATATATAAGGTATTTGGACTTCAAGACGTGAATGGAGGAGGGAATCATAACTCAACTCATAATACCTGTTATGCTCCTAAAATAGCAATGAATATTACAGAGGCTGAAGGGAATCGATGCTATTTATAACATTGTGGGAAATAAGCCATGTCAGCTGAGTGCAGTTCCTGAATGAGAAGACTGGTTAACCAATCCTGACAAAGAATTTAGACATCATTGGAAACCATAACTTGGCTGATATTTGGTTTGTAAATTGGAATCAAGTAAGGGCCATTGGAATTTTTGGCTCTATCTTTGGGGTGCTAATGGAACAGAAATCATTCAGTCCTGACACCTGAATTATAGTTTACTACCATACTTGAAGTAAAGCTCTCAAGTGTTCTCACTTTTTTCTAATCAGTGGTGCAAGAAGATTATCATGAACAGTAAGTGTGAGACCAAAGAACTTTTGTGAAATCTGCAAGTAAAACTCAAAACATCATACTCTCAATATGGTGATGAAGAAGAATCATTTTTAGAGATCACAATTTTGAAGAAGATGGCTTTTAATGAGAAATAACCCATCACTTCTTTATTGGAACAATTAAGATTGAGCACCCTAATCTGAACAGCTAGGGCAGGCTTCCTTTAGACATTACTGACAAGTTTTCCAAATCTATGTTATCACAGTATGGGTTAAGCTTCCTGTTTTAGTCTATTTTCTGCTGCTATGAGAGAAAACCTCAGACTAATATGTAAGTAGTAGAAGTTTATCTGTTAATGGTCATGGACTGGTGAGAACACCAAGAAAATGAGTCACAATCTTATGAGGGCCTCAGTTTTTTCATCATTTCATGGCAAAATGATCACATATTTTTACTTCCCTCCTCCTCCATACTACTTCAAAGGAAATTAGGTTTCCAACACAGCCCTTTCAAAATAAGAGCCCTTTCCACATAGCCAGATTTTGGATAACACTCAGTATCTAATTGTATCTGTATTTATTTAGCAGAGGAAGGATAGATACATTAGATGCTAATCTAAAAATGTGCTTTCAGCCCAGAACTTAAGTTTCTCTACAAAGAAAAATATTGACTTTTGGGTGCTATAATTATTTTAGATTTCAAACATGTATTATGCTATTGAGAGGTTGTCACACATTTTAAATCTTGTAAAACCACTTTGCCAGTTATGTTTTTGTTATTAGTCAAAAGCAGGAATTTTGAAGGTCAAAGTAAATTTGAGAGAGACAAGATATTTATAGTCAAATTAAGTATGTATAGAAAAATTGAAAATAATACTTATTAATCACCAATGCTTTGGAGTGTGGGCTAAAATTTACATTCTACACAGTGTGCCTTTCACTTCCATTTGTAAAATAAGCAACACAAAGAATTTTGCAGGTTGGTCTTGAATTACATGGAACAGAACTCAAAGTTATTTGTGTTTCCTGGAGGAAAGAACTGCACTTAAGGCCCATATGGGAGACATAGACTAAAGATAATTTGTATGTATGAACTTCATGGACATTTTAGATTTGCTTTTAAAACAATACATTTTTTTATGATGAACTCTCTTAAAAAGTGTGACATGTTTTAAAGTGTGACTTTTATACAACCTCATGTTTAATTCAGTTTTTTGTTATTTTAATTATGTTGTTATAGTTGTATGTAAAATATATAATATTTATGTAATGTAATATAGTTGTACATAATATATTAATTTTTACCTAATTATACCAGAATGGAATATAATTTGCTCCAATTCAGTCCCTGTTACTTCCCATTTGTTCCCTCTCTCTGTTTACTTTTCTTTATTTACTGATCTTCTCTGTAATTATCATGTTGAGGATATAAAGCAGATAAGAATCTTTCCAAGCAAGGATATGTTTTATTTTTCTTTGATTTATAAAATTACATTTGGATCTTTAAGAAATTTATACCATCAGATATACAACTGATTCCAATATATACAACAGATATACAATTTAACAGATATAGCAAAAATCTATTGTAGTTTTTAGGTAGCATACATGGCACAAACTATCTTCCTTCTGGATTCCAAGACTACCAAGAGTTTATCAGAAGAGTAGTCTTTTATCTATGGATCCTGAACATTGAGAGTTACAATGTTTTAATCATTTAAAAACAGTTTAAAGTGGATGAACTTAATTCTCAGCTGCTTTTCTTTTAGAATGGGCTAATCATTTTGAAGATATATAGTCCATTGCAAGAACTGTTTTTTCCTTGCATTTCATGATCTAGTTGGTCTTTGGAAAAGATGGTAAAAAACTGTTTTATCCCCTAGTATAAAGGATGAATTTATCAGAACATACATACTTTTTAAATAGAAAAAAATCATTATAGATAACATGTATATGCTATATTCACTTTACAGATTATTCTATAAGCTAATGACTTGACTAAATGTGGAGACTATTTATGGATCAGCACATCCAAGTGCAGATAGTTGCAGGCTACACTGTGTCCCTTACCATAACCCTTGATATCTGACACTGATATAGAAAAAAAAAAAAAACAGCAAGTATAATAATATCTGTGCACACATTATTCTGTTCTTAATAAGGTGCTCTCTGCAAAAATACACTAGAAGAGACTTTCAGAAAGCTGTTCATTAGGGACTGTTTAAAGCTATGGCTTTGGTAAGTGCTTAGATGAGGTGAAGGGAGAAATTTTGAAGAGGAGATTCTGCATTGTCAAAGGTAACTACAAATTTACAAGCCAGGTGAATGGTTTCTCAATTCTGAGGCTGTCATCAAATGAGGGCTAGCAACAAGATCCAAAGAAAAGTGCCATCTCCTAAAACATAAAACAAACAAAAAAACAACAACAACAACAAAACCACTAAACAAATAGAAGAAATACCAGTAGAAGAGAGAGAAGGGAATTGGGAGGTAGGGAGGAAGTGAAAGGAAATACTAGGTCCTGAATTAGAACAATTTATATTCTTATAATTATGTCAAAATAAATCCTAATATTAGGTATAACTAAAATGAATTAATAAAATGCAACTTTGAAAAACAAACAAACAAACAAAACATTGCATGGGTGAGGTATTGAGTTTGATCCTCAGCACCACATAAAAATAAATAAATAAAATAAAGGTATTGTGTCATCTATAGCTGAAAATTAAAAAGAAAAAAATTAAAAATTCTGCAGGGACAGGTTGAGTGTGGAACAAAGAGAAGCACACTATGCCCAGCACATCAGGATTTTTGGTGACAAACTACGTCATTGGTTTCATGATGTTCGTAATCCAAAAGCCTTTGTGTCTGAAATAGACAAGAAATAATAAAGTCCACATAAGACCAGTAAAAAAAGTCATCTAGAGAATTATTTAGGACACATAAAACAAAACAACAATTATTCTTTCTTCTGTGAGCCAACATAACTCTCAGTGGTTCCTCCTCCTCCCTGCTGCCCAGCCCCTCTTGACCACACCAATGTCCTAAGGAGTGGGTGGGCCTTCTTCATTTTGTGGGCTCTGTTGTTTCTTCAAGCTGTGTCTCCTCTGTCCATTGGAATGTTGTTGTCTTTATTCTCCCAGGATTGGCTACCTGCTCATTCTCAGGAGTGATGCTGCTCTAACTGCTCTAGGGTGGCTCTGCTATCTCCTTCTGGTCCTCCTGCCTCTTGCTGACCTGTTCCTCAGCTTGTGCCACTTCAGATACAATTGTTTCCACATCCACTTCTACCTTCAGATGACACAAATTTGAAGTTCATTGTTAAATGAGCCTATGCTTCCAAGGAATTCCCTCTCCCTCAAATGGCATTATTTCTCTATTTGAAAAATTTCAGTTCTAATTTTCACAGAGGAGCCATTAAGAACTGGTCCTGCTGCTTCTTGACCTGCACTGTAGCTGTTCTGACACCTGACTGGATGACTGGTTCCACACTTTTACTAGGGTTTTCTCTGATGATGTGCTGGTTTTTTGGAAATATTATGGGCATTGGAAGTATGGTTCATTGAAAACTCATCCTCATAATCCTCAAGATCTTCAGCAGGCTGAATGCTCATATAAGGATCTTCTTTCTCCAGGAAAGACTCTCTTTGTTGACTTTCTTGCTTTAACTCAGTTTCTGTATGACTTTCTGCATTGAAGTAAGCAAGATATGCTGGGAAATTTTACTCTATCTCTTTTGATTTGCATTTGTTTAAATATCCTTGTTTTGGTCTTGTTTTGTTTTCCATCAGTGATATCTTATCACAAATGACTAACATCTTGTCCATCTCTCATAACTTTAAAGTCATAGTTGGAAGCCTCTAATTGGTTCCAGACCTTTCTACTCTACCTCCTGTAGGTAATTAGCAGTTTATTGCATGGCTTTGAAGGTGTTCGAATGCAATACCAAAGGACTTCTGATCCTGCTATTGGTGCCTGGTTTTGCTCCCAGACTATAGTTTCATGGGAAAGATTACTGTATGCATTATATCCCACAAATCCTGATGTGCTGGGCATAGTATTCTTCTATTTGTTCTACACTCAATCTGTCCCTGCAGAATTTTTATTTTTTTCTTTTTAATTTTCAGCTGTAAATGACACAATACCTTTATTTTATTTGTTTATTTTTATGTGGTGCTGAGGATCTAACTCAATACCTCACCCATGCAAGGCAAATGCTCTACCACTGAGCCATGAACTCAGCCCCAGAATTTTGGTATTAATGTAAAAAGTTGAGAAGGACCCTAGGACAATTTTAAGTCTTCACTAACGGCCCCTGTTTATGATTTGGATATGAGATGCCTCTCCAAACTCTTATTTTATTTATAGTTCTCATAATTGAATTATTTTACATCAGAACATTTTTCCATTAACATGGTGGGTTGACCCTCTTGCTCTGTTTCAAGGTGAGGCAGAACATCATGAAGGAGAGTCATGGTGTAGGACAGCTGCTGAGCTCATGGAGACCAGGAAGCATGGAAAGCAAAAAGAAGGGACCATGGGGAAGGTGCACCTTTCCATGGCACATTGCCAATCATCCATCTTCCATCTATGCCCCATCTGCCTTTAGTTACCACTCAGTGGTGGGGTCAACCCACCATGGACTCAACCTCTGGAACATTGAGGGAAAATTAACTTTCTCAATTCTAAGTTATTCTTATTGGGTGTTGAGGTCACAGCATGAAAGCATAGCAGCAGTCCCTATCCTCAGACAGAGAGAAATGCTTCATAAATATGGGACCATCTTTGATCTGTGTTGATGCGGTGCCGCCACTGGTAGTAGTGGTGTTTGTGTCAAGGGGAACATGACAATTAGATCACAATTCTTCCACCACGTGCCACCCTACCTCTCTAGTTCCTGGTATATCCACATGTGAGTCTAGCCAGAGAAATGACTTTTAATCAGAAATTATTTTCTTTTTTCATTACCTTTCAATCTGGATCATGTATCTCTCTTCAAGGGCTTAATATAGTTCTAGGTTTCCACTTCTCATAGAATACAGCAATAAAGCATACAATACATTTTACTCAGTAAATGAATAAACTTTAAGTTCATTAAAAATAAAGTGTTACCTTACCCATATTTTTTTAATCTTATTTTTCAAGGATGGAAAATACAAATTTATTCATTTATTTGAGAATAGATACAAAAAAGGAAATGAATTCAGGTACTAGATCGCTACTAAATTCACAAATGCTAAAGCAAAGTACAGTCCCTTATTATTTTGTACCTTTTCTAAAGGTCTTTGTTATTCCTTTCCACTTTCATTTCCACTCTGTCAGGAAAGCTCCTCCATGCTCTTCAGAAAAACTACTGGACTCACAAGCTTAATTACTTCATTTCGTGATTTTTAATCTTCCAAATGACATAACCAGCTAAGTAACAAGTCTCCCCATTTTAGAGAGAATAGAAATCTAGAAGGATTATGACACATATCTAAAAGAAATCATGAATTAAAATGTAGTATTAAAATCAATTTTTAAAAATTGAGTATTTGAATACTTTCCATTAATCATTTTTCTATTGAAAAGTCTATTCTTAGTTCAGAAAGTTTTGATTAGAGAGAATTTAACATAAATATGCATACTTTTAAGATAAAGGTACCACAATTTCCACTTCACATCTAACCTATGAAATACATTGATCATATTGAATTATGAAAATATAATTTGTCTTAGTTCATTTAATGAAATTTCTTCAATATGCTTCCATATTATTACAAATGATAGGGTTTCTTTTTTATGTGTGTATGGCTGAATAATTATATATGCATAGACAAACACATGCACTACACTTGATTCATTCAGCCACCAATGTGCATTTGGTTTGTTTCTATATCTTGGCTATTCTGAATAGTTCTATAATGAACATGGGTATGCAAATAATTCTAAGTAGTGCTTATTTCATTTCCTTTGGGTTCATATTCAGAAGAGAGATTTGCTGAATGATATGGTAGCTCTAATTTTATTTTTTCAAAACTCATCCATGTTCTTTTCCATAATGATGTTATTAATTTACATTCTCCCTGAGAGTGTACAGAGCTTCTTTTCACCATATTCTTACCAGCATTTGTGATCTCTTATCTTTCCTCACAAATATGAGGTGATGTTTCATTCTGCTTTTGATACTCATGGCACTGATGATAAGTCAGAGAGAGAATGATAAATTCTGGGTCATATCACTGGTATGTGAAATCTAAAAGAGTTAAACTAATGAAAAGACAGAATGTAGCAGTGGGTGAGATCAAAGGGGAGATGTTCATCAAAGGTTAAGCAAGTTATAAGATGAATAAATTCAGGGGATCTGGTATACAACATGGTTACTGTAGTTAATACTGAAGAATGCATTCAAATTGCTTAATGTTTTCACCATGAAACAAAACAAAAAGTTATATAGGTGATTTAATGTATTTGTTAGCTGACTTATTTATGGTAATAGTTTCACACAGATACACAAACACACACACATAATCATGTTTTACATCTTAAAATTATACAATTTTATTATCAGTTATGCTTCAGTAATGCTGTAAATTTAAAATATCATTTGGTATTAATTATATAAAGTATACCTAATACTAATGGTAATCATTTCTCTTTAAGAATACAGTTTTTGAAAATTATTATGAAAAAATGTCCTCCATTTTTGTGAAGTAGTGGTTATGATATGAAATTTAAATGTGCTGTAATATTTTTCACTTTAAAACATATTTTGAAAATGAAAAAAAAAATAAATTCTTAATTCATCACATCATGCTCAAGCTAGAATGAGCACAATTAAATATGTATGTTTCATTAGTTGTTTCATTACTGAAAAGGTTTCTAAACATTTAAAGATAGACATCAGCCCTCTTTCCATGAATACCCTTATCTAGAGGTCAAACCCTGCAGTCATTTGGATTAACCAAATGCTTCCCTTTTGTTCTTCTTATCTCAGTATCTAAACTGTATTTTACATCATCTGTTAAAATGTTAGGAAACAGTGTACAGTCAAATCAATCACCCACTGACATTGTGTGGTCACTGATAATTTACTCAATCTCTCTGATGGATACATTCTCACCTTGACCAGTGATGATGAGTCTTAACTGTATGTTTGTATCATCTGGGAGGAGATAGAGATAAAGGTAAGAATATGCTTAGAAACAGAGATAGACTAGATAGATGGAGCAAACAATCTCAATATGAATCTCAGTATTTGTATTTTAATTATCCCTCCAGGTTTTTCTGATTGACAGTTGAGATGCAGTGATGTGTGGAAGGAGCAATACCAGTCAATTACAATGAATGATCCATAATTTTGTGTCACCTAAGATTTTGGTATATCATCTACTATATGGTTATCACAGTTCTTAAAGAATTTTTACCTAAAAAAATATTATGAATGTAATTTAAATTGTTTGTGAAATTGCAAATAGCCATCTAATTAAAATTACAAAATTTACCTTAACTATAATCATGAATATCCTGACTAAAATGGAGAAATAAATTTATGTTTGGTCCTGAAATTGGTTATATAAAAATAATGGATTAACACTGCATGAATATAGTACAAGGAAAAAGGAAGTCAAGATATAAAGCTTGCTTTCTTTGATCACAGCAGTTTCTAAATAATATGTACTTCATACTTAGACATTATAGTACTTCTTAAGAATAAAATCCTGACAAATAATCCTAATCCCCAAATTTATTTCCAAGTACCTTTTGACCTTCATATCTGTTCCAAAGTTACAAGCAAATTGAATTACACTTCTGGGCATATTGATAGTAGCATTTGATTTTGACTACAAAGAATGTATCTGTTTACTCAGACCTGATTTCAATATCAGGGTATCTGTGGAAGGATTAACACAAATCCTTTTAAAAATTCTGTTTACAGATAGAATTTCTCAGTAGAAAAGTTAGTTAATAAAAAAAAAGCATACAGAACAGCAAATATATCACTTTCTCTTGATCAGAAGAAAGATTCTGAGCAATTCATAGGACAACTTTCAAATTTTCTTTAAAAAAATTTACTATGTGAAATAAAGGAGCCAATTTTAATCTTATCAGCGAATAATTAAGGAAGTAAAAAAAAACCCTGACCCTATATTTTTATATTTCTATGATAAAATTGACTGAAATATTAAACAATAATTAATAACACATATGGAACTAAGTGACATTAAGAAGAGCTAAAATAAGTGAAAAAAATACATATATATGCTTAAATAGTATTTAATGTTTGATTTTAAAATATAACTAATTTACTTTTAAATATTACAGTAGGCTTTTAATTTCTATGACATTGTAATTCTTCCATAAAATCATCTTGACTCTCCATGTGCATGTTGTGATGATTTTACTATAATGTATGGAATTGGAGTCATCCATATATAATCAACTCAATACATTCTCTTGTAGTGAAACTGAAGAATAAAGTTTAGTATTTGTATTCTGATCCATCTTTTAGGTGCTCTGTACAAACGCACAAAGGTCTACTTATTATAGTTATATATCTAAAAACGTGTTCAACTGATACCTCCCCTAATGATATAAAATTATATTGATTTGAGAGAAACCTATATAATTAATTTATGACTTGCAGAAATATAAAATGATGTCATTGTGCTTTAGTTGCCCAGTTAGAATTAATTAGGTTTTAAGTACTAAAATAGATTATATGTATATAGTTTTTTTCACATACAGATGGTACTTTTTAGGTTTGGAAAAGTGCTTGATGACAAAACAAGAAGAAAAAAAGCAGAATTTGGTGAAGAGGGAATTGCAAGGGGCCAAACATATAGCACGTGTGCTTGGTTTTACTCAATTTTCTGAGTTTTTTGTTTTTTTCTTTGTTCCTATGAAACAGTAAGGTCTCTATCCTGGGAAATTTATTCACTGAATAAAGTGGTCACAATTTTAGAAAGTTATAAAACTGGAATTATAGCTCAAATTTTATTCCCTTCCCAAAGCTCTTTCTATTCCAATCCTTAGTTGCTTTATTTATTTTGGCAATATAAGTATATAATGTCATGATTATTAAGTAAATTTTGTGTACAATACGATTATTATTTATAGCCTGGGGATATAACTTTTCAGAAATTTTATATGGATTTATTTTATTTATTTGAATTTTTATTATCTTTTTAGTTGTATATAGACTCGATGCCTATATTTGTTTTTATATGGTGGTAGAATTGAACCCAGAGCCTCACAATTGCGAGGCCAATGCTCTACTACTGAGCTACAACCCCAGCCCATTTTTTTTTTTTCTAATTTTGAATCACTGAAATATATTCTTAGGAATTTGCTTAAATTCTTTTTAGGTGCAGATGGACAGGATACCTTTAATTTATATATACCTATTTTTATGTAGTGCTGAGGACTGAACCCAGTGCCTCACATGTACTAGGCAAGTGCTGTACCTCTTAGCTGCAAACCCAGCCCTTGCTTAGAATTTTTATGGTAAAGTTATGGAAACTCACAACAAATGTTGTTGAGCTTCCTATAAATAGTTGTCATGACTATATGTATTATATGTAGACTATATGACTATAATATTTAATACATTTGTATTAATGCTTAAATAGTTTTTATGACCTTTTCTTTTAGAAAATGCAATATATAATAAAAATACACTGTTGAGAAAGACCTTGTTATGAATCTGTAGCTACAGTACTGATTTTTCACATTGTGGTAGGTAAAGGATGGTACCCAAAGATGTCTGCATTGATATCCCTAGAATGCGAATATGTACCCTCCAGGTTAAAAGGAACATTATAGGTATGATTAAGTACATTGAAATGATATTTCCCTGGGTTATTCTGCTGCACCTATTTTAATTGCATTGGTTCTTAAAAAGTAGCAAATCTATCCTGGCTCTATTCAGAAAAGGAGATGGAAGAATGTTCAGATATACAAAACTTTGATGCCTTTGATGGGGGACAATGACCAAGACTTAATGAATGCCTGTGGTTTCTAGCAGCAGGAAGGTAAAGAGAAAAATACTTTCTACCTTATAGCATCTAACAAGAGGACTGAAGATTCCACAACATCTCAATTTGAGCTCAGCAAGATTTATGCCAGAAATCAATAGAACTGTAAAATGATAAATGTGATTATTTCAAGATGCCAAGTTTGTACATATATGATATTGCAGCAATATAAAATACACATCCCACAACCTTAAATGTTTAAATATCTGTATCTACATTCCACTCATAATCTCTCAGGACTTAGATTCCCAAAGGACTTGTTACCCATAGCATTTTCATCTCTTATATATTATTCAGATAAAAGAAGGCATGGGAACTTATCAGTTTAAGAGTGTACTCAATTTGAGGAAAGTATTTTCTTTACCATGTGCTCAAGGTAAATTATAAATATAATTTGATTCCTCTTATTTTTTACAAACATGAAAACTATGTCTCCATCAAAATGGTGTATGAGAACTTGAAAACCCCTAAGTGAGACATAAATTTGAGAGAAATTATATTTCCTGTAAAGGCATTTTCTTTACTAGGTAATCATGTATGATTTAGATAATTTAACAGAATAATTGGTACATTGCATTTTAAAGGTGATATAATATATCTCAAAATAATTTATCTTGAGATGAACATTAATTGACTACCTACAATGGGAGTCTTGGGATGTGAATATTCCAAATCTTACTTCCCCTAAATATTTTTCATGAAATCACACATTTAGAAAATAGTTTATTTCAGGTGAAGATATTTCATGTATGTTACCCTAATATAATACAAAATAAGCATGGGTTAACTGCAATCCTAAATTTTACTTTGAAATTATTTATTACAAATGTTCGCGTAACAACATTGTATTATATAAAAAAGAAAGTAGGGTTTTAAGAGAAATGTATTTACACACTGCACCAATATTCATAAATATACATACTTGTATAATGCTTATGTAGTGAAAAAGTAACAATTTTATCAAAAGCATTTTCACACTTGTTCTTAAAAACAATCCAAATCATTTGTGCTTTAAATGTTTAATTTAGTGTATATTTTCAGTTTGAAGTTATTTAATTAATCAATACTATTTGACCATTTGTAATAAAGAAACTTGACCATTTCTAATAAAGAAACAACTCCTGTGAATTTGTATAAACAACCTAAAACTAAGTCCATTTTGTTTCTGTTAATGAATTATGAAAACACTTGATAATAAAAATAAACAGAAACTAGCACAGAGACATGCAAACCATTCAGGAGGAATGAGATGTTCTTCCCATGAAACTAATTTTAATATCCTCACTTTAATTGTAATGCCCTCAATTTCACCAAATTATACAAATAACATGAAATTTGTTAGATAAAAATAGTGATTGAAATAATATGACAAATCATAATGATCTCTACAAGTTATGACAACCTGAAAACAAGAATACTCATTAAAGGGGATGTACAATTAATTTTGTAAAGACGTTCTTCTGCCAAACAAAATTTGGCAGAAGAAAAATACAAGGATTCCAAGGACTATTTATAGTGTTTATTGAAATTTGTGTGCTTTCTAATTAAACCCACCAATGAAATTTAAAAAGAATTAAGTTTTAACTATATTTAATTGATTGCTAACCTTAAAATATAGTAAAAATAAATATGTGAATTTGTGAAACAATAATATGGTAAGTAAAAATATTGCTACCTGTCCTGGTACTTTCCTATGTAAATATATTCAACATATTAAAAATTCAAATATCCAAATTCAAATATTAAAAATTTAGAGAATTAAGGAATAATTAAACAAAACAGAAGTATATACATAGAAATAATGCCAGAGATCTCTAAGAAATAACATATTTGGGAATAAATAACATATTTGGGAATAAATTAAGAAACAACATTAATTGGTACATAAAACCTTTGGTCAGAAAAAAAAAATAACCCAAGAATTTACAAGTAAATAGATGCAAGCACAGAATAGAGTTTATTATATAACCTCAAACCTACAGTGTTTTGTACAGGGTTAAGCGAATTAGAACCTACAATGGATGAGAGAATTTGATAAACTAGGAACTAAGGTAGTGTGGACATAAAGAAAAATGCACTGTAGATTCAGATAATTATATTAAGTTGGTAGCAGGTAAAAAGAACTGAATGAGTGTCTAAGTGAATTGCCATCCAAAATCTTTCTTTTGCTTTCTATCCAAAATTTTTAGAGCATTTTCCCTAATGGCTTTGTAAGGAGACTTTGCAAAAATTGCATACCTAGAATAAAAGTCTAAAATATATTCATACATAATCCCTCAATATATAGGGAATTTTAATTAGCCATACTTGTGCAAGATCTAAATGAAGATTTGATCAGTTTCTAAAAGGGACTATCATGATAGGTCCTACTGTCCATTAACAGTGGGTTCCTTAAATTATAGAAAGGGGCATTATGGTTTAGCAGTAAAAAAAGTTTGATCTGATTGCCCAGATTCTAATCTCAAATCTACCACTAACTAAATGCATGAGCTCAAGCAAACGTTTCTACTATCAAGTTCTACATATACTATCAGTTGAAAAAAAAACAAACAAACAAATAAAAAAAACAAAGGTATGATAATGCTTGTGTACCTGCTAAAATCACTCTACGGATTAAAGAAAATAATTTCTTATAGATGATGGGCTGACAATATACTATAGTGGAAAAATAGGACATTGAGACAAAATGTGAGGACAAGAGAAGGAGAATAAGAGCCTTTCTATTAAAGAGTAAAGAAAGACAAATCTTTGAGGAAAATGCAATTCATTATTATAAAGAAAATGAATTGAATTTTTATGAAAGCAGAGTTTAAAGACAGGGATGGAGACACATATATTTAATGTCTATCAAACAAAGCCAATTCTTTGGAGTAGGCTGGCACAAGTGAACTCTTGGTGTCTGGAGATGTGATAATCAGCCCAGTAAAGAATATATAAGAGGGCAATCCAATTTTTGCTTTTTTCCCATCATAGGGAATTTAACTCAAAATATACATAAGAAAAAATGCATTTATTATTAAAATCCTTAAACTCAAGAGAAATCAATTCCATGATCTCTGATAGAAATTCATGTAATCAGGAACATACTTTACAAAGCACAACATAGATATTCTATTTATCAATCTATTAGAATATTTTATTCTTTTTTCATGTGAAAGATCGGAATTTGATATATAAGTTTTTTTGAGCTTTCTATGGGTGCTTATTTAGGTGATATTTCATTATTAGATCCCTGGATTAAATTAAAAATTATTTTAATTGTGTGAAAGTACAATAGGAAGGACAGTTCTATAAATTATATATAATGATAAAGCTTGGAATGTATTTACTAAAGAGATTATTGAAGCTCTAGATTGGTTATTTTCTAGTTTAATATAAAGGTCATAGTTGATGAGGTTTTCCAATCAAGCAGTGCATCATGCCCTTTTTAAATACGATATTTGGTATTTTCATGATTTTCTTCTAATCCATTCATCCATTTTAATTAATTTGATTATTCTCTTCTACCTTGTAATTACTCGAAGTAGGATTTTCTTTCGCTTTGGCACTGTCTACATTGCATAGCCTAAGGGGGTTTGAGAGATGAACACTGTAATTCATTTTTCTGCATTGCCTGTTAAGCATATTTTCATAGTGCCCATTAAGCAAATTGTTTGGTCCTGACTTTATTAGCTATGGCATAAAATTATTTCCAGTTTATACTCTAGTAGAGCATCATTAATTCCTCTTATTTTCTTTATAAATTTATTTTACTTATGTCAATGAAGATAAGCTAGAGAATTACAGAACTTTCATTGGATTGTATGATTAGTAAAGTTCAAAGCTTGTAAATGTAAATTATCAGAGTAAAACATTATAATGTCACCTATTAATAAATAATAATGTGTAAGATACTGTAAAACAGATTTTAAATGAATTTTAAGTATTTGTTGGTTGCTGTTGACTCAGTCTCTTCCCTTTGGGTTCAGTATTTTGAAATTGTTTTAATTTGGAAAAGTTAAATTGTTGTTATTTATTTACCAGTTTTTTTTTAAATCTGAAATTCCATTGCTACTGATGGTAGAGAACTAGAGAGACTTATTTTTCCATCTTAGAATTTCTCTTTGTAAATTTTTGCAATCAATTATAAGTAATCAAAATGAGAAGTGATCATTCCACTGTGTTTACATACACACAGAATAAGAAAATAACTTCTACATAAATTACCCTGACAATCCTGTATTTTCAATATATATTACCTTCAAAGACATGTGCATGTAAGCATTTCCACTTTGGGCACCATTTATCTACTAAATCAGAATTGTGGACTGTCACCAGTTAAATATTACAGTGAAAAAAAAAAATCTCACTCCAAAATTAGGATTTCAACATTTTTCTTAATTAAATTCTAGAGAAGACAATGTTCTATTTTTTGCTTTATTATTATACTCTATTTAATATTTTATTAGGGTTTTTATTTATTATGATGATTTTCATCATTTTTTTCATTATATACCTTAATGAAAATGTTACCCAAATTTTAGTAATATATTATTTCAAGGGGTCTTTCACAGAATTCTGTTGTTCAGGTTTGTTATGTTTGGATATGGTGTCCCCTGAATGCTCACATGTGAGACAATGCAAGAAGGTTGGGAGGAAAACTAATTAGATTATAGCCTTAGCATAATCAGTGAATTAATTCTTGGTGGGATTAACTGAAGTTGTAGGGTGTGGCTGGAAAAATGGGAATTGGGGCATGGCTTTGGGGTATGTATTTGTATCTACCAAGCGGAGTCTCTCTGCCTCCTGGTCACCATGAATCAAGCTGTTTTCCTCCTCTATCTTCTCCTACAATATGTTCAGCCTCACCTGGAGCCCTGAGGAATGGAGCCAGCCTTCTGTGGACTAAGACTTCTGAAACTGTGAGGCCCTCAAATAAATTTCCCTCTACTATAACTATTCTGGTCAGGTCTTTTAGTCACAGCAGTGAAAAAACTTACTAAAACAAGGTTTATTCTGTGAACTCAAACAAGGAGAAAATGGTATTGACAGAATATAGAGAATACTGTAACTCCTGGTGACTTATTAAAAAAACAACACTCAGTTTGATTTTTCTGGTGGGTAGATTGAAAAAAATATATATTAAATATTATGTGCCACATAAAAGCACAGTAGTGTTTATATGATTTTAACATATTTCTCTGCTTTCAATGGAAAGTTAAGCTTGAGTATTAATTTTTTAAAAAATGCTAATTTGATGAAAATGACTATTTTCTGGGGTAGGGGTGAAATACTGTGTACTAGGCACATAGACACAGATGAATTGACAGGTGATTAAGGAAATTCTGGTGAAATGATGAACCCAGAATGCTCCAGGTGTAGCTGGCACATAACTGGGAATGAAGGGATTGGACATAGGGTAAGAAATCTATTGCCAGAAACATATTAAGTGAGTTAAATAGAAGAAGTTAAAGGAGATATTTTCTACTCAGACAAAAAAATGAAATGGTTCTCCTTACTAAAACACAATATCTGACTATCTTTTACTTCAACTCTTAGAGAAAAATATTATGGCTCAACAAGAGTTCAAAGCAGAGATTTGGTTCAGAGAAAGAGGCTAGCAAACAAGGAAAACACTCACCATATTTAACAAATTAATACAATAGCCAACATTTGCCTGGGCACATAGCAGGGAATAGACTTCTCCAGATTTACAGGATAAAGACTTTGAAAGTGTTGAAAGGTGCGCAAAATGGAAATAAAGTAGCCTGCAGATATATTCCTGGTAAGTAACCAAAGGCTATGGGTCAGAGAACACAATATTTTTGAAAAAAGGACAAACCATTATTCTATCCACATGCATCACCATGCTATTTTTAAATTAAAAATTGTGGTTATTATTACCCACAGATGTAGCTCAGTGCTTGCCTTGCTCACATCAGGCCCTGGGTTCAATCCCCAGTACCCACCCCCAAACACACACACAAATAATGGTTATTATTGCATATGTTTACTCTTAAATTACTTTATGTTGGATCCCACTTTTTAAGTCACAGTGTTAGAATTTCTTCATTCCAAAAGCCTTCTGCAATCTTTGGAAAGTTTAAACTGTAGGTATTGCTCTGGGTTAACTAATACATTGTTTGGATGAACCCTACCAGTTAGCAATAAGACTTCAGTACCTGCATCACAATTTTAACTGTAGTTAAAGTATTCAATGAATTTTTTCATTTATACAGAAAAATATTTACTAACTTGGAAAGGACATGCTTTAGAGTGAGATATTGCAGTTTGATTCAGGATTTGGTGTATGTTATTTTTGCCACACTGGGAAATGTATTCATTTGCATCTTGAATTCTTCAAACACATATATAGTATGATTAATAAATTTTATGTCTTTTTTAGGTGTCAGATATACTAGATTAAGAGATATTTAGATATCTGCTGATCAATTTTCTCTGAGTGTTTGTAGGAGGGTGTCCTCAGAGTAAATTGGCATGTGAGTCAGAGGAGTGAGTTGGGGATGCTTCACCCTCAGTGTGGAGAGGCACCATTCTATTAGCTGGAATATAGATGGAACAAAAAGGCACAGTAGGACCAATTTCCTCTCTTTCTCTCTCTGCTGGAGCTGTAGTGCCATTCTTTCCCTGCCATTAGGCATCAAGATGTCAGGCTCTCCAGTTTGGTACTCCAGGTCTTTTACCAGCAGCCATTTGAATTCTGTCAAACTTTGGGCATAGATTGAGAATATACCATTATTTCTCTGGGTCTGAGGCTTTTAGACTTGGGCTAAGCCCTATTACACTCTGCTTGTTCTCCAGATTTTTAGAAAGCCTATCCCACACTTCTTAGCCTCCATAATTAGCTGAGCCAATCTCTCTAATAAAGTCCCTCTCTCGTTTAGTACTTGCTTGCTAGCATATTCTAGATAGATAGATCAATAGATAAATGGATAGATAAATAAGAATATTTATCTATAGATATCTATAGACAGATAGATAGGAATATTATATATATATATATAATATATCCAGTGGTATTTAACTTTTTGTCACTGATGCTTCCTTTTTTATGATGAGATACATTGCCTATGAGATTATTTTTTTCTAGATAATTTGTTTTTAAATGGAGAAAAAAACTTTGCATTTGGTATGTCAAATGTTCAAAGTAGTATAGCTCACAAAAAAGATTGTTTTCTAATAATTTTTGCTGAGTTTATAGAATAATTTTGTAAATTGGTTGCTTTTAAAAAGCAAATATAGTCATATATTCAAAATTTAAAACCTCAGCTATGCATAATATAAACAGTTTTGAAAAATCCACAAACAGTTTAGTTGAAATAAATCCACCTTCCATAAAGAAGGCAAATGTATACACATTTCTTCTGTCATCATTTGTCTTCAGCTATCTCATGTAGTGTATCTTAAATTTTTTATTTTCTACTCATGGTGATTTCTTTGGTAAGAAATAAGCAGTTAGGGAAAACACTCTAGAATATTCAAATATTACAAAATATTCAATAATATTTCATTTTCTTTTTATGTCTTTTCAATATCCCATGAAAATTAATATGATTGCTACTTTCAATTACCCAAAATATAAATTTGCCAAGCTCAAAGGGCACACGTCTCCCTTCAATATTTCCTCATGATGCCAAGTGCAGAATTGGTTTCAAAAAGAAAATTGCTGACATAAGCTGGCATCTGACTTGGCAGCTGATTATAGCACATTTCTATATGATGCTGAGAAATGTATTGGCAAAGGGACCTTTCAGATCCTTGGAGACTGTCGCTCTATTCACAGGAAAATAGGGGAAAAAACAGTTTCTGAGCTCTAGTTTGTAATAGGGAAAATCTGGACAATTTTCTGATCTTTTGTACTCTCTACTAATAGGAGCAACCTTATCTGTGTGTATTAATTCTGCAATCAAAAAAATTTTTTTTATAATGGCATAAGTACTTCAGCTCTTTATGTTAGACAATTGGTTAAATTGTGAAATGTTTTCTATGAACAAATATTTTACTCAAAACAATTTGAGTGACAAATTAATTCTTTACCTATGTTTCATATACTCCATAAAAATTATACTCAACATTAACCAATAGCAACCTATACTTTATTAATGATCCTTGATAACTTAATTAGGCTTGTGATCATATTTCTTTTCCAATCGTGTATAGATATATAAAATATTTTTATTGGGTTATTATTTAGAATTTAAGTATTGGATACACATACAGGTCATATAAATGAGTCAAAGATTTACCATCATAGGCATTAGTGGCAATAAATAGAAGCAACAATTTCTTAATTAATTCTGATGACGTTCAAACCACCACTAAGGTCAAAACCTTAACACTTCGTGATGAAAAGGAGTTTAAATAATTAAAGCTGCATTAATGGTATCTACAGAGATTTAATTTTCTCCCCATTTTCTATACTTTTTCAATTTCTTTTCCTTTTTTTTTTTAAATCAGGGCCTCTTCTTTTAATGCAAATAATGGTCTTCTATGAGTGACAAATTTGTCCATTATAAATGTTTTTCATAAAGCTAGTCCCCAATTGGTATCAAGATTTATTCATACTTGGTCTCCACTTAATGGCTGACAACACAATTTAACTTTTCTCTAGTCACTCTCACCCTGCCTCTCCTAATTCCTATGATCTCTATACTCATGACTGCAACCCACACACACAACAACTCTGACCCTATGTTTCAAGCTGAATGCATGGTCTCAATTTATCTTTCAGCTTCTGTTCCTTTTACATTCTCCTACATCCTTCCCATGTTTTACATCTTAGTTAGCCAGAATTCATTAACTATTTGTTTCAGCCACAGTTATAGGTGAAAATTTATATCCCTGAATATAGTACAGTCCTTGCCCTCACTGGATGTGAATCACTGGATCTGATTAATTCAGTTGAAAGCTGTCATTCCTGTCCTGCAGGGTTCTCTTGCCAAACTACTCAGCAACCAGC